>NW_007200487.1:0-805 GCF_000164805.1 Carlito syrichta | reverse complement strand
ATATAAGACTATCTTAACAGTAAATATCATTACCAGATATTCCAAAGGATTAAAACAAAACATGTCTCTTCAAAGGGATAACGAAGTAAAAATAAAGTCCCTTCTTTAACTTAAACTTGAAAGTAAATAATCAAACATTCAACATTTCCTAATCAAATGCAAATTTTCAGACATTTCTGCAAATTAAAATGACATCTTGAACATGAACATTAATATTGATAGATTTGAAAACTCAAAACAGTTAGGAACTAGATGATTTCTGCTTATAGCCTTCATTTACAACAGCTTGTTTTTTGCGATAAGTGCTGATTGTAATTTGTCTTAATTTTCAGACGTGTTTACATTCAAATTGAGCAGAAAATTTATGAGTAGTCATGAATCTCTATTTTAGTGTCTATTTTAGACTCGACCATCTTCTGGTGAGCTGTGAATTCATTCATGAAAAGAGAAGATGGCCTGTATAATAAAACACAAACTAATTTGATCTATAAATTTAATTACCCTGAATTACCAAACTAAAATGAGCTATCAATATCATCAACTTCACGGTCTGCCACGGGCATGACAAATCTACTGAGAAAGTTAGTTGTACTTCCAAGCGGCAGACCAGTCTGTTACTGATTGTGACTACCATGCTGAAAATAGACTGCTAACAATACTTGGCAAATTTAATATGCTTCTTCGTATTCACCCAAAATGTAGAGTAAGTTGGCCAGGAGGATTTGCCAGGTCATAGATATATTCTCTGCTGTCTTTCATGTACAAAGGTTTTAAAAAAATTATTATAGTATGACCATTTTTCAGA
>NW_007200486.1:0-814 GCF_000164805.1 Carlito syrichta | reverse complement strand
TTTTATTTTTATAGATGAATAAACTGTATCAAGGTGGCAAATTTAACTTTATAATAAGCAAAATGAATAGCTTTAGCATACAGCATATCTGTATCATATATAGATACAGATCATTCTACATGTGACATATTTTCATTTTTGTTTAATAGTGAAGAGGAGAAACTCCAGAGCTTCTATGAACTTTTGGCCCAAAATAAAGGGCACATTGCAGTGTTAGCAATGAATGTAGGTCCAGTGAGTGAGCTATGGTGTTGCCTGGGTGGACAGAATACAGGTGGTCATGGGTGGCCATGGATGGTCATGGATGGTGCCATGGTTTGATTTGCACCCCTCCAAGCTCATGTGTTGAAGTTTCCACCTCTAGTATACCATCATGTCTCCATATTTGGATATAAGGCTTTGCAGAAGATATTAGGTTAAAATGAGGCCTTTAGAATGGACTTTAATCTGACTGGTGTCCTAATAAAAAGAGGACATCTGGATTCACAGAAAGATACCGGGGACATCCATGTGCAGAGGACATGTCATGTAAGGACATAACAAGAAGGCAGCTGGTTGGTCTGCAAGTCAAGGAGAGAGACCACAGAAGGAATCAACAATGCCAACACCTTGGTCTTGGGCTTTGAGCCTCCAGAACTGTTAGACAACGAATTTCTGTTGTTGAAGCCCCTCCTTTCTGCCCATGGTACTTGTCTGCAGCAATGCTAATAGATGGAGACAGATGGGCAGAAGTCTCTTGGACTCTTCTGAACTTGACTCTGCCATCAGCAGCATCTGAGAAAGACAAAGGAGACAGGAAAAGGAGACCCTTCTG
>NW_007200485.1:0-970 GCF_000164805.1 Carlito syrichta | reverse complement strand
TAATAAGCAAAATTGAATAGCTTTAGCATACAAGCATATCTGTATCATATATAGATACAGATCATTCTACATGTGACATATTTTCATTTTGTTTAATAGTGAAGAGGAGAAACTCCAGAGCTTCTATGAACTTTTGGCCCAAAATAAAGGGCACATTGCAGTGTTAGCAATGAATGTAGGTCCAGTGAGTGAGCTATGGTGTTGCCTGGGTGGACAGAATACAGGTGGTCATGGGTGGCCATGGATGGTCATGGATGGTGCCATGGTTTGATTTGCACCCCTCCAAGCTCATGTGTTGAAGTTTCCACCTCTAGTATACCATCATGTCTCCATATTTGGATATAAGGCTTTGCAGAAGATATTAGGTTAAAATGAGGCCTTTAGAATGGACTTTAATCTGACTGGTGTCCTAATAAAAAGAGGACATCTGGATTCACAGAAAGATACCGGGGACATCCATGTGCAGAGGACATGTCATGTAAGGACATAACAAGAAGGCAGCTGGTTGGTCTGCAAGTCAAGGAGAGAGACCACAGAAGGAATCAACAATGCCAACACCTTGGTCTTGGGCTTTGAGCCTCCAGAACTGTTAGACAACGAATTTCTGTTGTTGAAGCCCCTCCTTTCTGCCCATGGTACTTGTCTGCAGCAATGCTAATAGATGGAGACAGATGGGCAGAAGTCTCTTGGACTCTTCTGAACTTGACTCTGCCATCAGCAGCATCTGAGAAAGACAAAGGAGACAGGAAAAGGAGACCCTTCTTCCCCAAACCTCCACAGGAATGTGTGTCTCCCCTAGAGCATTTTGGTTGACGTACCCATAGCCATTGTGGAAACTAAATTTTATCAGTGCAGGAGATTAAACTCACCTAGCTCTGTCCACTAAGAAGCATCCTAGGTCACATGAGAAGTCATGATTCACCTGCCAGTCACTCAGCTTATTCCTAAGAGAGTGGAACACAGGTCCCAC
>NW_007200484.1:0-808 GCF_000164805.1 Carlito syrichta | reverse complement strand
CCCCCTCCTTTCTGCCCATGGTACTTGTCTGCAGCAATGCTAATAGATGGAGACAGATGGGCAGAAGTCTCTTGGACTCTTCTGAACTTGACTCTGCCATCAGCAGCATCTGAGAAAGACAAAGGAGACAGGAAAAGGAGACCCTTCTTCCCCAAACCTCCACAGGAATGTGTGTCTCCCCTAGAGCATTTTGGTTGACGTACCCATAGCCATTGTGGATACTAAATTTTATCAGTGCAGGAGGTTAAACTCACCTAGCTCTGTCCACTAAGAAGCATCCTAGGTCACATGAGAAGTCATGATTCACCTGCCAGTCACTCAGCTTATTCCTAAGAGAGTGGACCACAGGTCCCACAGATTCCCACTGGGGGAAAGAGAGCTTCAGAATGGAGCAAGTGGTAATGGGATTTCATCTGAGCATCCTGCTATCATCATGGGGACATTGAGGGTGGGCTCTGATGTGCAGAGGCATCGGAGTAGACCTAAATAAATGCAGAGGACATGGAAGGGCAGCTTCCTGATCTGGGAATGCTGCCTAAGTTGTCCTCCTTTGTCATGAGTGGGTCACATGTTATGGGCCAACTTCCCCATGAGAAGTGTGTTGGGGAGAAGAAAACACTCCATCCTCTTCCTCTTCCCTTCCCCACACACTGTTTCTACTTTTCACAAGCATGCATGCAAAGTTGACATAAAATGGTCAGGTCAAGTGGCCTGAGTCCCTCTGTGTATCTTCTCACACTGCAATGTGGGGATGAAACTTCTGGGCTGCAGCAAGGACAAAATGATGTAGCAGCTCTGGAGATGGCTC
>NW_007200483.1:0-1491 GCF_000164805.1 Carlito syrichta | reverse complement strand
GTGGGCAGGCCTGGGCAGTGGTGGTCACTCCTCCACCACTACCCCTGGGAGTCTCAAGAGAGAGTAGAGGACCCTTCCAGTGGCCTCTGGGCTGTCTATGTCTGGGGAAGTCGTAGGGCTGGGTCAGGAAGCGGTCACAGCAAGAGTGGAGAGAGGCAGCAGAAGCAGGGCAGGACTCCTTGCCCATGCTGGAGGTTGAGGACAAACTGGCCCAGGGTGACCCGGGAGCCAGGGCAGGCCTGGGGGTCCCAGTGGCTTAACCTGGCTTAGTGGGACTCCTCTTTCTGGCTGCTGTCCCCGCTCCTGTGTACTCTTCAACTTTTCACTCAAGTCTGGAAGTCTTGGTTTTCTCTCTTTCTGGCAGAGCTGAGGTAATTGTATCCAAGTTTTCCAGAGGGAATCCTGTAAAGCCATATCTAGCGAATAAAAATAATCCAAACAATAGGGATCACATGGGTTGAAGAGGTCGCCTCATGGCGATTGTGCAGTTTTGAGCATAAGCAAAAATTAAGTTGAAATCATTTTTGGCATCTGAAGTGGTGTTTGGTTTTACTTTTGTAAGTTGCCAAAGTTTTCATTCATTTGCACCCTTTCCTTCTTGTGTTAAGTAATGGAGGATTAAAGAAAACAGTGTCCAGTGGCTTAACATAAATTGTGTCCTCTTACTCCTCCCTTCCAGTGGGTGTCAGCTGTGGGGGGAAGTGGCTGCACATTTAATTCTCTGCAGGGGCATTGACCTGTCTGCTAGCTCAAATGATCCATTTTCCTGGGTCTGACTGTGAAATCCTGGCTCCAACTTTGGGCTGCTGGAGAGTTGTGTGGGGTCATGTGGGGTCCTGGGGAAGATAGCCCCCTCTTATGTTGCTCCCCACAGGATAACTCACTGCCCTGGTGACCCCAAGAAACCTCATTCCCCAAAGGAGGTGCAGGAATCAATCCCCACCAACCATGCAGGAGCAGAGAGACAGAGAGAGCCTGATGGGTTTTGTTTTAACTTTTCTTGTAGTTTTGAAGGAAAGCCTACTTCTCTGAGAGAGGCCCTGCCACCTTTCGATCTCACACTATGGAAAAAGATCAGTCACATTTTGTCCTGGCTGCGAGAATGAGAGATTTACAAGGTGTCCCTTCAGAAAGAATTCCCAGTAGAGTCCACGCTGAAACGTCTTCTTCTCCAGTACAACCAAAATGATTAGAAAAGTGCAAAGTACATTTTGCAGTGATTAGGCAAAAATAAAATCTAGTCACAGAAAACTTTTATCTGTGACCTTCTCCACCAAGCTAAATAGTCAAAGAAATCTGCTCATTTACAACTTTCTCAGAGTCTGAATTTCCTTTGCTGATCTAGCACACTGACCAGTTTCTACATGGAGGGTGGTCACTTTTTACAGTCATTTTGAATACAGATGTGTGCTATTTGGGAACTCTGCATGTGCAGATAAAATTGTGAATTTCTGTCTGGAGAATTTATGGTAGTAACGAGGTCTAATGACG
>NW_007200482.1:0-813 GCF_000164805.1 Carlito syrichta | reverse complement strand
GTATGCAAATAGCTGAACAGTGATCCTTACGTATTTTTTAATATTACAATTTACAGGTTTGGAAATCATGAAAGTTAGACTGCTGTCGTTATTAACAAACTGCGAAAAAAAATGGTGTTAAGACTTAAGAATTTTCTGTTACCTTTCCAACTTCTTACATCTCTAGTGATTGTTTAGGTCCATAGATTTATTGTTAAGCAACGAAAGAAATGTCACTGTGACCCACACTTTCATTATGTTGATTTGAGTTGAGTATCTAAAAACAAAAAGTTCACCCCTGCTGGATTATTCATCTAAGTTACTTCCCTGAATATAATAATTATATGTCAATAGTACTCTGTGTTTTTTCAATGCATTGTGTCATTTTATCCTCAAAATAATACATAAATGAGTATCTTTCCCTCAACTGCAGAAATGAGATACTGTAGCTTAAAAAAATGACAATGTGTTCAAGGTATATTGCTAAATCTGTTTGAAGAACTCCGCTGGTCTATAGACCCTAATCTCATGTTGTTGATATTTTGCCACTCTGCCTGCTTAAAATAAATATTCATGTCTAAGAAATGAACACTTACATCTAATGAAAAGTTAAAATGCTATTCACAGCATAATTATTTGCTATTTTGTTTACTCTTTCATATCAACTGACACTTTTTAACACGTACATTTCTGCACAATTACCTGGGAAAAAGTAACTTGAATCAATTTGAAAAATTACCATAACTTCTCTTTCAATTTTTGTGGTGGAAATAGAGACATCTGGGCTACCATTTATTCTTTTGGGTTGATGATATCTTCTGTGACTTTTCCCAG
>NW_007200481.1:0-906 GCF_000164805.1 Carlito syrichta | reverse complement strand
TGTAGTTGTTGTTACTGTTGTTTTGATTTTAAGTGTTCTTTGGCTATTCGTAATAGTTTATGTTGCCATATGAATTCCTTTATTGTTTCAGGTCTGAGAAGAATGCTGCTGATAAGTTGATGAGTACTGATTTAAATTTGTAAATTGCCTTAGGTAGAATGGACATCTTAACAATGTTGATTCTTCCAATCCATGTGCATGGAATATCTTTCCATTTGTTTGTGTCATCTTTGATTTCTTTGAGCAGTATTTGTAGTTTCCATGGTAAAGGTCTTTCACATCTCTGGTTAGGATGATGCCAAGGTATTTCTTTTTTCGGTGGCTATTGTGAATGGGATTATGCTTTTCATTTGGGTTTCTGTTGCTTATTTATTGGTGTAAAGAAATACGATTGTCTTTTGCACGTTTATTTTATACCCTGAGACTTTGTCAAAGTCCTTTATCAGTGCAAGTAGGTTTTTGACAGATTCTCTTTGATTTTTCAGTTATAGAATCATGTTGTCTGTAAAGAGGAATAACTTGACTTTCTCTTTTCCTATTTGGATATCCCTAATCTCCTTCTCTTGTCTGATTGCTCTGGCTAGGTCTTCCGAATCTATGTTGAACAAGAGGGGTGAGTGGGCATCCTTGTCTTGTTCCAGTTTTCAGGGGAAGTGTTTCCAATTTCTGTGTGTTCACCAGTATGCTGGCTGTGGGTTTATCATAGATAGCTCTTACTATTTTGAGGCATGTTCCATCTATGCCTAGATGTTTGAGGGTTTGTATTTTATCAAAAGCTTTTTCTGCATTTAATGATATAATCATGTGGCTTTTATTTTTTTATGTCTGTTGATGTATTTAATGACATTTATGGTTTGACAAATGTTGAACCAGCCCTGCATCCCTGGGATGAAGCCTACTTAGTCA
>NW_007200480.1:0-1426 GCF_000164805.1 Carlito syrichta | reverse complement strand
CCAATCCACTCACCTCAGCCTCCCAAAGGCGCGAGATTACAGGCTGAGCCACTGAGCTCGGCTTAAGATTCCATTTTAAATATAAAACAATGATATACGTAACCTCCCAAGGTAACAGATGTAGGAAATGACATAAAGAATGTCAGCCTTATCCTCTCTGGCATCTCCCATTAGAACAATTTCTTCCTCAACTCCTTCCTCCCCTGAGTCTACCCTTCACAACACCATTCAAAAATCTGTTAGGGTAACTCATCTCCTCACTCCCTGACTAAGGAGGCTTCAAGAGCTCCTTGCACCTCAGACTTGGGTGAACTCCTCAGACTGACACCAAGTCCTCCATGTCCAGTCCCTTCCTACCCACTTGCAGCCTTCCCTCTCACAACACTGGGCTCACCTCCTCCCAGCACAGAACCCACCGGCTGCTCCTCACACCCCCTCTACCTCCAAAGCCTGCTGAGCCCCTGCACATGACTCTCCAACCAAAAAGTCCTTCATGGTCAATGACCTGGCTGGTCCCTCAAATCCTACAGGGCCATCTCACAACTTGGCTCTGAAGACATCCTTGATGGAGCCAAGTCAGCTGAACCCTAGGGACCCCACAGCAGCAGCTCTCCACTCCTCCCAACTCTCCACACAGCAGGGCCAGTGCTGTTTTCCATGTCCTGAACTCTTGAGCACAACCTCTTGTGAGCTTCTGCATTCCCAGAGCCTGAAAATATATCCAGCTCATGGTAGTCATTAGCAATTGTCCATAGAGAAAAAGAGAAGGTAATCTGGTATTTTGAAGAGAAATCACTTCTGGAGGTGGGGTGAGCCTGCATATCTCCACTTCTATTCTTATTTTTATTTATATGAATATATGGGGTAGGTGTGAAATTTTGTTACACGTACATAATATGAAGGTATCAGCTCAGGATATGTAGCTGTCCGTCAGCCAAATACAATACTTTTTTGGTTAAGTACACTCTATTCTGTGATTGAATATCAAATGTATCCCTTCTATCTCACTGTATGTCTCTATGTTTCAACCCACTTCTTTCATCCTCTCCCCTACCCAGCCTCACCCTTCCTAGTGTATCTGTCTTCCCACTCACTAGCCTCCATGTGATCACACTTTTTGGCTCCCACAAATAAATGAGAACACTTTATTTTTGTCCTTTTTTCTGCTTTATTTCACTTAAGATAATGGTCAAGAGAGTTCCATCCATGTTGCTGCAAGTTACATCATTTTATTTTTGCATGGCCAAGTGACATTCCATTGTGTATATATACCATATTTTCTTTACCCATTTATTCGCTGATGGACACAGGTTGATTCTATAGCTTTGCTTTTGTGAATAGGGCTGCAACAAACATGTGAGTGCAGGTATTTCTTTGATGTTTTATCTATTTTCCTTCAGGTAGATATCCTGTAGTAGAATTACTA
>NW_007200479.1:0-948 GCF_000164805.1 Carlito syrichta | reverse complement strand
GGCCGTCCTAGGATCCAGTGGGCAATGTAGTCTTTTTGTTTTCACGCAGAAGTTATTGAGAGGACAGAAAAGCTCCCACAGTGGGAGGTCCCTGAGGGGTTCCCCACGATGTAGTCTTTCATTACTATGGTCACAGAGACTTGTTGGAGTTTGGTCATAGCACAACCTAATCATATGTCATCACTTTCTCTAGTTTAGACACTTCTGCATGTTTTTCCTATTATTTTCCAGCCGTTGAGCCATTTGTCTCTCAGGATTTGAACATCGCTTCAGTAACATCAAAGTCAGTTTTCTAGAATTTTCGATTATCTAAATTTTTATATGAATGAGGATCCCATATTCTTCTTTCGAAATCTCCATGTTATTTTGGTTTCTAAACATAGGGCTCCAGTGGTCTCTTTTTGTGTGTGTGCATGATTTTCAAGGCTTGTCGGTAAAAAGTATCACATTAATCTGAGACATTGTTGCAGAGTACACCATTATGTCTTAGGTAGAGAAAATCCTCGGGGATTCAGTGGAAATACACTTTGAAAAATAGAAATTGGTTTAAAATACAAGGGAAATATCATTTTATATTTCCTTCCAATAGGCAGGGGAACCTTTGGAGTAGGGCTTGCATATCTATAAGTTTAAATTAACATTCACCAGCAGAAAATACAGCGTGTCACAAGAATATGTACAAAAGTTTTAAGAAAGGAAAAAGATATGTTAAATTATTCTACAGTTTTTCTTCTGACATCGTTAAGATTTATTATGCCTTCTGTCTTCTGAATAGCCACATAGGTACTCTGATCCTCCATGTGAAGTTGACTTAGGATGATACACGTCTGGAATCTCAACACGTTTCAATTTGTGCAGAATAAAACATTCAGCATTTATGTAAGAAATGTAGTAGTGTCAAAGTTGAAACCAAACGTACAATGGATTCTCACGTCTTAATAGGAAAGG
>NW_007200478.1:0-1381 GCF_000164805.1 Carlito syrichta | reverse complement strand
TAAGAATCCACGTGTAAGGGTGATCACATATCTCTGGTTTTTTTCACTTAACAGTTTCACTGAACATAACTGCAAGTTCATCCCTATTGTACCAATGGCAGCATTTCACTCTTGTGTATGGAGAAATAGTACTCTGTTGTATATATCTGCCCCATTTTTTTATCCACTCATGAATTGATGAATGCTTATGTTGATCCCACAGCTTGACTCCTGTGATTAGTGCTACAGGGGATATAGGATTGCAGAAACCTTCAATGTGCTGATCACATTTCCTATGAAAATATACCCAGCAGTGAGGTGCCAGGTCACACAGTAGGGCTATTTATAGTTTTTTTTAAAGAAACTTCTACAGTAATCCACAATGGCTGTACTAATTAACATTCCCACCCACAGTGTGCAAGGGTTCCCTTTCTCGACACCCTCAACAGCACTTGCTATCTTCCATCTTTTTGATAACAGTCATCCTAACAGGTATGAGAGTATAACTCATTGTGGTTTTAATATGTATTTCCTTGAGGATGAGTGATATTAAAAACATTTTAATAGATCTTTTTGCCGTTTGTATGTCTCTTCTTTTGAGAAATGTTTATTCAAGTATTTTTGCCTGATTTTTAAACTGGCTATTTGTTTTCTTACTATTGGGTTGCTTGAGTTTCTTATATATTTTGGACATGACCTGCTTATCAGATATAAGGTTTACAGATAATTCTCCCAATTTGTAGATGCTCTGCTCTCTGTCAATCGTATCCTTGGCTGGGCAGAAGCTTTTTAATATGATGTAGTCCCATTTACCTAGTTTTGGCTTGTGTTGACCATATATTGAGGGTAATATTTTGAAAGTCATTGCCAAAACCTAAGTTGTCAATATTTTCTTGTGTGTGTTTTCTTCTAGTAATTTTATAGTTCCAGGTCTTAAATTTAAGTCTTTAATCTATTTTGATTTCTGTATATGGTGTGAGATAGGGGCCCAATGTCATTTTTCTGCCTGCAGATAGAGAGTTATTTTTACTTACTTCACTTACCAGCTATTTTTACTTACCACTCTGTGTTTTAAAAGAGTAAGGAGAAAGGTTGAATGTAGGGAAGAAAGAGAAGTCAAAAGTGACAAAGAATACCAGTACAGAATTGAACACCAACTTAGACATATGAGTGTGGCACTGCATTCTCTAAGATGAAGAGTTCTTTTTCCCCTAATCTCCTCCACCCTAATCCATTAATTCTGTCTGCATGTGATACTTCTTTTGGATATTTCTGCCTCTATGACATGGATGTTTCAATTTGGAAAGACAATGTGTGTGTGTGTGTGTGTGTGTGTGTGTGTGTGTGTGTGTGTGTGTGTGTGTGTATGTGTGTGTGTGTGTGTGTGCATGCACACACGTGC
>NW_007200477.1:0-785 GCF_000164805.1 Carlito syrichta | reverse complement strand
TGGTGATCCCTCTTCACATAGCTGCACAGGTTCTGTAGCCCCTTGGTGGCCCTTATCTCTGGGTCACCCCAGCGAAATCACAAGAGTGATTTTTCTCAGCAGAAAAGACACTCTGGGTGGCTGACTGACTGAAAGGATGAAAATCTGTCATATTAGTTGCTGATTAGACTGGACAGCTCATTAAGGATCATCATGCCAGTATCTTTCACCGGCCCTGATGGCCCCTTTCAGAGGAAGGTATCGGTTAACCATCTATAAAACAAGTTCTACTATCCTGGTCCTAGGAAATTGATTGAACCAGGAACTGAGACCCCAAGAGTGTCTTTCTGAGTCAAACTGTGATCAGATTCTCCTGCTCTGAGGCTCAAAAGTAAGAGAATAGATGACCCAAGAGAGTGAGAATGTAAGACTGAGTTGACTGTCACAAAAAAGAAGCAAGAGACCACTTTCCAGGGCTGTCTCAGAGCCCAAAGTATCTAACCTTGCAACTAATGATCACTTCTCCCTTTCTCTAAAGCTCAGGGTAGAGTGTTTTTTCAAAGCAAGTCAGAGAAAGCCTAGCACACAGTTGGTTTATCTGATACGGATGCAGTAAATAAACGTTTCGATTATGCAACTCTCAAGGTCAGGGTCACTCTTTCTACAGGAAACGTGGAGTCTGCTCTTTGGAGTTGATTTCTCGCTCTCTGTCATGCCACTTTGCTTCCTCTCAGAATCCGTATCCTCTCAGGATCCCTTTTCAATTCTCAGTATGTGACCTCTGTGTGAAATGACATTAGAGATCA
>NW_007200476.1:0-895 GCF_000164805.1 Carlito syrichta | reverse complement strand
AAACCAAAAACTTACAGGAGGCACTGAGAGTGGCAGGTGGGTGAAGAATCCACACCTTGAGGCACTATGGCAAGCAGTTTTTTAATCAAAGCAATCAAGCTAATTATTCAAATCCCTATATGGTGAGTACAATTATATTGACTGAGTGATGACTTCATTGTTTTCAGCTATGATTGGTCACCTGCATTCCATAACTCATTGCTGGTAATATGCATACCCTTAGGAGACAACCTTGGTCAGAGGCCACTCCCCAAGGGAGGGGGCAGGGAGAGGCCAGCTATAAAGGGAAACAGTCTGTCTGAACAAAGCTTCACACTAGAGCAAAAGGTAACAACAGATGAGATTTGAGCCAGGTCTTTGTGATGCTAACACACCATGTTTCTTCTAAACATATACATGAGGAAATTTGCTTTTTTCCAGTCCATACTGGGAAGAGAGGGAAGGAACTAGAAGGGCACAGTCAATATTTCCTGATACTATAATAATGATAATAACAGCAAACACTTCCATCGTAATTAAAATGCACCTGGTACTGTTTTAAGTAGTCTAGATATGTGGCTCATGTAATTAACTCACTAATCCAGAGTGGGCTTCTGTTGTGAGTCTCCTTACTGTCTAGATGAGTAAACTGAGGCTAAAAGAGTTCACAAACTTGCCCAAAGTCAAACAGATTGTAAGCAGCAGATCTGGCTTTCAAAACAAGTCGATGTGTGAGCTAACTGAACGCCCTTAACTAGTCTGCCTCTAAACATCCCCACATGGGACACAGGAAGAAGATAATGAGAAGAACCTGGAAGAAAAGGAATCGAGAATACACAAAGACTTTCCCCAGTCACTTGGCAGGTTTCACTACAACTTTATCAAGAGAAAGTAGAGATTTGTATCAGCACCTCGA
>NW_007200475.1:0-958 GCF_000164805.1 Carlito syrichta | reverse complement strand
CACAGCTAGCATACTCCTAAACAGACAAAAATTGGAACCATTTTCCTGAAAACTGGAACAAGACAAGGATGCCCACTCTCTCCCTCCTGTTCAATATACTATTGGAAGTCCCGGCTAGAGCAATCAGAAAAGAGGAGGCGATCAGGGGTATCCAAATAGGAAAAGAGGAAGTCAAGTTATCTCTCTTTGCAGACGACATGAGTGTGTACCTTGAAAACCCAAGAGAATCTGTCAAAAGCCTCCTTGAACTGATAAAGGATTTTGGCAAAGTCTCAGGGTATACAATAAATGTACAAAAGACATTCAATTGTTAAATTTTGGTGAGTACCTACTGGGCCCCAGATGCCATTCTATACATTATGGGACTAAAATCATTCTGGATTACAATTCCATGTAAAGACCGTCATTTTTGAGAAAAACACAGGAGGCAGATGGAACTGAACAACTGGCAACTAAAACCTATTTTGCCACAATAATTTGTTCAGAAGAGGAAAGGAAATTCAGACTTACCTAATATGAGTGACGGTCAAGAAATTTTTCTGGGAGATAAAATTTCTGCCTACTAGGGGCATGAATAAGAATGCCAATAGCCTTGATTGTTTCTGGCAGCAAACCCACAACCAGAGAAAGATACTGCTTTCAGTTGAGGGAAGAGAATTGAAGAACAAAGCCATGAAAAGAAACTTGATACTTGATGGCATCATTAAGCAACCAGATAAAGGGTTTTTTTAAGCTTAAAATGAGCAGAATGAGCTAGGCTCAGTGCCTCAGCCTGTAATCCCGCGCCTTGGGAGGCTGAGGTGAGTGGATTGCCTAAGCCCGCGGGTTCGTGACCGGCCTGGGCAACTTGGCGAGACATCATCTCTACAATAATCAAAAAATTCGTCGGGCGTGGTTAACGCGCCTGTAGTTCCAGCTACTTGGAATGCTGAGGTGGAAAGGATCACCGGAGCCCCGC
>NW_007200474.1:0-808 GCF_000164805.1 Carlito syrichta | reverse complement strand
AGCAAGAAATAGACAATTATGCTAAGCCACAAAAATGTAGGGATTGCTTGTTACAGTGGTTAGCCTCTCTGAGCAGTGTAGGGAGAAAGTGGATATTTAAACAGCCAGCCATATCCACTGCTTAAATCCTGGGATTGGTGGGTAACAGATAATACCACTGAATTACTACCTTGCTAATAACAATCTGTGAAACATCAGATAAAAGCCCTTGAAGCTACAAAAGAATGAAAGGCAAGCAGATATGAGAAAGAGTCACTGGTTTATAGGTGAGAAAAGCCCAAGCTCTGAAACGCAGAGGGTTCTTGGACTTTGCACTTTGGCTGCATTGTTTCAGCTTTCTCTTTGTGGAGAGAACAGACTAGATTAGATCTTACAGGTGACTTGTCCCTTTGGTGCCACAGACTCATCTAAGATTTCAGACTAAAACTCTCCAGGTGGCAGAGATCACCCATGAATTTGTACCTGAGTTCCAAGCACGACAAAGAAAGGACACACTCTCATCTTTGACTCCTGTTCAAAGGGAAAGTCAGCTTTGTGGTTACTGCTCCTGAGGGGCCAATGTTGACAAGGAAGGAACAGTCAAATGGGACTGATTATGCTTAGTGTGTACCTCATGCCTTCCCAATGCCCAGCCCTTTGATAGAGGGCATTAACATTTGTTGACTGCCCATCACTTGACAAACATGGTACTATAATTCCATTTCACTTCCTGACAACCTCAACAGGCATCACCTGCATTTTTCAGATGGGAAGATGGAGGTTTAGTGAAAAAATATCCTCTCAGTAAGATCAAGAGCCACAAAGTGGG
>NW_007200473.1:0-793 GCF_000164805.1 Carlito syrichta | reverse complement strand
AAAAATGTAGGGATTGCTTGTTACAGTGGTTAGCCTCTCCTGAGCAGTGTAGGGAGAAAGTGGATATTTAAACAGCCAGCCATATCCACTGCTTAAATCCTGGGATTGGTGGGTAACAGATAATACCACCGAATTACTACCTTGCTAATAACAATCTGTGAAACACCAGATAAAAGCCCTTGAAGCTACATAGGAATGAAAGGCAAGCAGATATGAGAAGAGTCACTGGTTTATAGGTGAGAAAAGCCCAAGTTCTGAAACGCAGAGGGTTCTTGGACTTTGCACTTTGGCTGCATTGTTTCAGCTTTCTCTTTGTGGAGAGAACAGACTAGATTAGATCTTACAGGTGACTTGTCCCTTTGGTGCCACAGACTCATCTAAGATTTCAGACTAAAACTCTCCAGGTGGCAGAGATCAGCCATGAATTTGTACCTGAGTTCCAAGCATGACAAAGAAAGGACACACTCTCATCTTTGACTCCTGTTCAAAGGGAAAGTCAGCTTTGTGGTTACTGCTCCTGAGGGGCCAATGTTGACAAGGAAGGAACAGTCAAATGGGACCAATTATGCTTAGTGGGTACCTCATGCCTTCACAAAGCCCAGCCCTTTGATGGAGGGCATTAACATTTGTTGACTGCCCATCACTTGACAAACATGGTACTATAATTCCATTTCACCTCCTGACAACCTCAACAGGCATCACCTGCATTTTTCAGATGGGAAGATGGAGGTTTAGTGAAAAAATATCCTCTCAGTAAGATCAAGAGCCACAAAGTGGCTAAACCATCAAGACA
>NW_007200472.1:0-776 GCF_000164805.1 Carlito syrichta | reverse complement strand
TTAGCCTCTCTTGAGCAGTGTAGGGAGAAAGTGGATATTTAAACAGCCAGCCATATCCACTGCCTTAAATCCTGGGATTGGTGGGTAACAGATAATACCACTGAATTACTACCTTGCTAATAACAATCTGTGAAACATCAGATAAAAGCCCTTGAAGCTACAAAAGAATGAAAGGCAAGCAGATATGAGAAAGAGTCACTGGTTTTTAGGTGAGAAAAGCCCAAGCTCTGAAACGCAGAGGGTTCTTGGACTTTGCACTTTGGCTGCATTGTTTCAGCTTTCTCTTTGTGGAGAGAACAGACTAGATTAGATCTTACAGGTGACTTGTCCCTTTGGTGCCACAGACTCATCTAAGATTTCAGACTAAAACTCTCCAGGTGGCAGAGATCACCCATGAATTTGTACCTGAGTTCCAAGCACGACAAAGAAAGGACACACTCTCATCTTTGACTCCTGTTCAAAGGGAAAGTCAGCTTTGTGGTTACTGCTCCTGAGGGGCCAATGTTGACAAGGAAGGAACAGTCAAATGGGACCAATTATGCTTAGTGGGTACCTCATGCCTTCCCAATGCCCAGCCCTTTGATAGAGGGCATTAACATTTGTTGACTGCCCATCACTTGACAAACATGGTACTATAATTCCATTTCACTTCCTGACAACCTCAACAGGCATCACCTGCATTTTTCAGATGGGAAGATGGAGGTTTAGTGAAAAAATATCCTCTCAGTAAGATCAAGAGCCACAAAGTGGCTAAACCATCAAGACACCAGAAACAA
>NW_007200471.1:0-882 GCF_000164805.1 Carlito syrichta | reverse complement strand
GATTACAACTTTATTTCTCATGTAAACTAGACATGATCTTTCAATTATTTTTTAAGTAACATTTCGGGTAGTTATTGCTAAAACCGAGTAATTAAACAATTGAGATAAAATCTAGTTGCCATTAACTCAGCACAATTTCTCAGCTTGATCAATTTCCATGTCCCATTAATACCAAAAACTTAAGATTTATGCTGCTGTAGGAAAAGAACGAAAAATGTGAATTTTTAAAAAAATTAATATTAATTATTCAGTATGCACTTACTCTAAGTCAGAGGTCCTCAAACTTTTAAAACAGCGGGCCAGTACACTGTCTCTCAGACCGTTGGAGGGGCAAACTATAGTTAAAAAAAAGGAATTTGTTCATAGTTTTTTTTTTTTAAACTATAGTCTGTACTCTTCAGCCAAGACAGGACACAGGGAAACAGCAGGCCCAGACTGCACTGGGTGGACAGCACCACATGCACTTGGGAGAGGATGTGGCATTGGAGGGTGATGTGGAATGTCCCTTGATGGTTTAGGGCGTGGCCGAGGCAAGGGTCAGCGGGGAGTTTGTGTGCCCGATTTTACACGCGGTCGTCCATTTTCCGTAATATTAAATTGTACTGTGAGAGGGGCCGAGATGAGCATCTCCTGAGCTGTCTGAGAGTTGGCCAGGGATCCCATCTGGTGCTGCCCCAACCAGATACACTCCACTCCCTTGTTGTTTCCTCCAGCCCAATGGCGACACCACCCATGTCATCCCCCCACCTCTGAAAAGGGAGTGCGGGATACAAAGTCACTGGGTCATTGGTCCCAAACGGAACACAAAGCAATCCCTGGAATTCACCACGTCATCATCAGAAGCATCAATGAGATGCAAACATGAAACACAAGATGAATAAG
>NW_007200470.1:0-875 GCF_000164805.1 Carlito syrichta | reverse complement strand
CCAGGGATCCCATCTGGTGCTGCCCCAACTAGATACACTCCACTCCCTTTGTTGTTTCCTTCCAGCCCAATGGCGACACCACCCATGTCATCCCCCCACCTCTGAAAAGGGAGTGCGGGATACAAAGTCACTGGGTCATTGGTCCCAAACGGAACACAAAGCAATCCCTGGAATTCACCACGTCATCATCAGAAGCATCAATGAGATGCAAACATGAAACACAAGATGAATAAGGATCACACCTGGGTGGACACCGTCTTTCTGGTAGGTAGCTCCCCCAACCCAGCAACCACACTGTCTGCAGCCTCCACTGCTCTCCTGGTAGCATCCTATGGCGCCAGAGATGAAAACTTCCTTCCCCAGCCACTGCTTGTCCGCCATGCTCTTGCTCTTTCTCATTCTGTGAGAGTGTGTTCGCCCCTGACCCCTGTGTGTGTGTGTGTGTGTGTGTGTTTGTGTGTGTGTGTGAGAGAGAGAGTGTGATTGTGTGTGTATGCCCGCGAATGCTCACAGGCTTGTACCGACTCTCTCCATGAACCCGCACCAGGAATCTCCACGAAACTTCTCCCAGGACTGTGCTCAGTGGGCTTGGCAGTGGGTCTTTAGGGTGTAGCGCTTGGCGCCTCTTCCCTCCAGTCTCTGCTGCTCGGGAGACCTGGTGTAGCAATTACTGCACACTTCGCACTCCTCCACCCCTCGAATTTTATCAATAACTCTGTGCACTGTCTTTGTGTATGTTTGGCATTTCTGAGTCAAACATTCTATGTGAGTTTGCACGGCAAGTCTCACACGGATTTGGGATTGGTGTCTGTCTATCTGTATGTCATGTCATGTGATGATGGGTGCACACTGATATGTGACTTTTTTCGTGTGGG
>NW_007200469.1:0-960 GCF_000164805.1 Carlito syrichta | reverse complement strand
CACTATTTGATTTACAAATGTTAAGTCAGTGATGCTTTCCTTTATAAACCCCACTTGTCATGATGTATTATTCCTCTTGCATATTGTTGGATTTGACTTGCTCAGATTTTAAGAATATTTGCATCTGTGTTCATGAGGGACAGTACTGTGCAGTTTTCTTGTGATACTATTTTCTGGCTTTGGTATAGAATAAATGTTCTTTGGTATAGAACAATGATCCCTCCTCTTTGGGTTTTTAAAATAATTTATGTAAAATAGATTTTGTTTCTTTCTTAAGTGCTTGGTGCAATTCTCCAGTAAGCCATCTGGGTCTGGGACTTTCTCTGTGAGAAGATTTTTAACTTAAATTAAAGTTTGTAATGTTTGTAAAGTAGATATGAGGCTGGGCTCATATCTACAAATAGATTATCTATTTATTATTGAGTGAGATCTGGCACTTTATGTCTTTCAAGGAATGTTCCCATTTAATCAAAATTATTGAACTTCTGTCTACAAAGTTGCTCACAACAGTTTTTAATTGTTCTTTTATTGCCAATAATATTTGTTGTGATACCTTTCTTCTCTCTTATTTCTGATATTGCTAACTTGTTTTTTCTTTCTCCTTTCTAAATTCTGTCTGGCTGGTGGTTTACCGATATAATTCATGCTTTCAATCACCTACCTTTTAGTTCATTGATCTCAACAATTTTTCTTTTCCTATTTCTTTTCTTTTCTTTTAGAAAGCAGGATTTATTCAGGGTACAGAAAAGCTCCCACAGTGGGAGGGGACCCAAAGAGGTTGCCATCTTTTCCTATTTCACTGATTAATCTTATCATTATTATTTTTTGCTTTTTGCTTCACTTTGAATCTTTCTTCATTTAAGTGGGTCATTGACTTCAAATTTTTCTAATTTTCTAGTGATAATCATTGCTACAATTTCACTCTGAGCTCTGTTTAGCTGCATGTCACACATTTTGATG
>NW_007200468.1:0-921 GCF_000164805.1 Carlito syrichta | reverse complement strand
CGTGGTAGTGTGCACCTGTCATTCCAGCTACTTGGAAGGCTGACGTGGAAGGATCACCGGAGCCCAGCAGGTCGAGGCTGCGGTGGCCGGGAGTGGCTACTGCACTCCAGTCTGGGAAAGAGTGAGACTCCAACTCAACAAATAAATAAATATATATATATATTTAACAGTATGTTCCCTGTAACAAAGGAATCCCTTAGTGCAGTAAAACAAAGTCCTGTCAAACACCTAATTTTTACAAAGAAGCATGAAGTTCTTTCACAATGACTCCAACTCTACTTATAGTAACAGAGTAAAAACTTGAGATGAAAGTCAAAAGGACTAAAGTCAAAGATCCAGTTAGGCATGAGTTGTGGTTTTGATTTTTATTCTTATTTTTATCTACAAATATTAAGACAGAAGATACTTCCATGTGATTGTGGGATCCTCTGAGACTCTACAACCTTAGAAAAGCAGATAAAACTGATGAAATGCATCGGGCTTGGGAGCAGACTCCATATTAAATTGTAATGTTCATAGTAACAACTACAACTGCAGAAGACTGAGGGGGAGAGGAGGAGGCGAAAGACTGAAATTTCTGCAACTGACGCGCTGGGCAGAAAGAATAAACAAGGGGAAAAAAGATGTGTAAATACTGTTTGAAAATGGCAACCTGTTAATAATCATTGCATTCCTGAATACACAGGTAAATGATACCACCATTCCTTTCTACTTACACTAAGCAAACCCAAGAAGCACAGGCATTGCATGCCTCTTTGAGGAAAAAGAGACCGATTGATAGCTGAATCTATATCTAAAACAAATCCCTGGAGTTGCCACCAAGAGCTTACAGATTTGGAAATCATATTCTTTTCTCAGAAAGAAAACAGAAATTCTTTTGTCAATTGGAAATTCTTAGTTACTCTAGAAAGAATCGTCCTG
>NW_007200467.1:0-317 GCF_000164805.1 Carlito syrichta | reverse complement strand
CACACACACACACACACACAAAAGGCAGAAAAACAAGCACACACACACACACACACACACGCCATGATGAGACTTTGTCTACACACACACACACACACACACGATGATGAGACTTTGTCTACACACACACACACACACACACACACGCCATGATGAGACTTTGTCTACACACACACACACACACACACACACACACGATGATGAGACTTTGTCTACACACACACACACACACAGCAGAAAAACAAGCCGGGCTAGCTTAGGCCATGATGAGACTTTGTCTACACACACACACACACACACACACACACACACACACA
>NW_007200466.1:0-1199 GCF_000164805.1 Carlito syrichta | reverse complement strand
CATTCCCGGAGGACCCATGTCAGTGTCACAAAGGCCTCAGTCCAGATAGGGCCTCTTCTTTCTCTGACAATCCAGGGAAGAATGCAAGTTTTGGTGGGAAATCTCCCAACATCACCCTCATTCCAGGAAGTGGTACCCATGAGAAGATGGAAATCAGAACTTCCCACCTGCATGGGTGACCACACGGGGTCCTTCTCTTTTCCTCCTCAGACTTGGCAGGAACAGGAAGACCAGGGGAGGTGGCTGGGGCTGGCTTCCCAGGAGAGTTCCTGGCAGGGATCCTGGCTGAACAGGGTATGCCCCGAGTGAAAGGACTTTGGCACCAGTAATGACTCCACACCTGGCCAGAACCAAGATATTTATTAAAGTGGCAGTTACAGGAAGGGACTATAACCAAGGAAAAATGAGAGAGAGAGAGGGAGTGAGAGAGAGAGATGGGAGAGAGAGAGAGCGAGAGGGAAAGAGGGAAGGAGAGAGAAAGAGAGAGTGAGAGAGAGGGAGAGAGAGGGAGGCGGGAGAAAGAAAGAGGGGGGAGAGAGTGTGAGAGAGAGAGAGAAAGAGGGAAAGAGAGAGCTATGCAGGGAGAGGGGTATATTTATGGGCTTGGCAGGGGCTGGCCAGTGCCATGTTTGGGTTTTATTGGAGGAGACTATGAGGTAGTATTCCTATAGGGAGAAGTTATTTAAGCACAGGTTTAAGCTTCGCATGTGAGGGAAAAGCTGGAGCTTAGGGCCTTTGTTGTCTTTGTTTGGTTCTATGTAGTGTTTAGCGCCATCTCGGGAGATGCCCTTCTGACTCTTCCCTGCGCCCTTCACCAAGGGTCAAGGGTCGGTGTCCTTGACAAAAGATGAGATGACCCCCACCAGGGAGGTGACCCCCCCATGAATTTAGGAACATCTCAGGAGAGGAAGGAAGCCTGGGTCTTCCACATCCACAGACTCATCCCCGGGCCTGATCCTTCAGAGAGGTAAACAAACCATCAAATCTAACTTAACGAGGAAGTCGAGGGAGATTCACTACACACTACAAGAACAAACAGAAAAGACCCAGAGGGTGACACCCAGCTGGAACGAGATGAGAGGGGAACCCAGCACAGAGCTAATGAAGATGTGGCTCAGAAAAACACAAGACAAACAGGTCACATGACGGCATGCAGACAGCAGCGGCTGCATCTCAGATCTGGGTGAAAATGCACCATG
>NW_007200465.1:0-812 GCF_000164805.1 Carlito syrichta | reverse complement strand
GAGGTAACAAACCATCAAATCTAACTTAACGAGGAAGTCGAGGGAGATTCACTACACACTACAAGAACAAACAGAAAAGACCCAGAGGGTGACACCCAGCTGGAACGAGATGAGAGGGGAACCCAGCACAGAGCTAATGAAGATGTGGCTCAGAAAAACACAAGACAAACAGGTCACATGGCGGCATGCAGACAGCAGCGGCTGCATCTCAGATCTGGGTGAAAATGCACCATGATCCAAAGAAAAAGCATCTCCAAGAACTCTTTGTGCCAGGGAGGAAAATAATAAAACAGAAAAACTTACCAAACAAACATGCAACCCAAAGAATCAGTTTCAAAAAGGAAGCACACACAGGTTTATGGAAAGAGATGGAGAGTCAAAATAACATGCTCGTCATAAATGAGAAATCACAAGGAACAAGATCTAACCCACTGCAGGCATGGTACAGCAAACAAGAAAGAAGGTAGAGGATGAAAGCAATTAGGGAAAAGGTCACAGCTCCAGGAATGGAAAACTGAAGAAGAATGACCATCTCGCAACAGATGGCCCAACCAGTAACACAGAAGGACACACAGAGTCCATGGATAGGAAGTTCAACTGGGAGAAACCAAGGATGGTCAACACCAAACCTTGTTGGTCTACAAATGGAAATCAATTCTTTAGGAATCCAATTTTTTAAAAAGTCACATGTGATAGAAAACATATATCAGGTGACCCTCACAGGTACTAAAAGTCACGTTCAGGCTGGGCACCGTGGATCACGCCTGGCATTTCAGCATTTTGGGAGGCTGAGGTGAGAAGATGGCCTTAGC
>NW_007200464.1:0-771 GCF_000164805.1 Carlito syrichta | reverse complement strand
CTTGCCACAACTAGAAGGCACCCGTATGAATGGGCTTACATCTATGTTTCCAAGTTCTCTATCGTCTAATCATTCATTACAGACTCAGCTTTATTGATTGTTTGCAGCAACAGGTCCTGTAACACTTTATTGTCCTCATTCCGGTTTTACAACCTTTTTTACAGGCTTGAGTTGATTCCCCATATGTTTTGTTAATTGCTAATGCTCATTCTATTTACTCAGTAATATATAATTTTGTTCATGTTGAAATTGTGAAAATTGTACGTTGTCTAATTGTATTATTGATAACCCATATCAAGTATTTCTGTTAAGGCATCCTTCTTAACGTTTTTGTGCCTGTTCAGCTACAGGAACCGTGGTATTCTTCTCCAGGTACTTATATTTTAGAACAAGCCACAGCAATGTTAAATAGGCCTTGTAGGTTTGTTGCAGCTTTAGTCTTGGAAATTTCTGCTTTAATAGCTATCATAGGATCTGTAGCAGCTTCTGCTACTGCTTTAGTTCAAGAAGTTCACACAGCTAATCATGTGAATGATTTGTCCCAAAATGTTAGCTTAGCTTTATTTACTCAAGAACAGATAGATAAAGGTATTATTGATAGGTTGAATGCTTTAGAATCAGCATTAGTATATATAGGAAATCAAATACAACATATTAAGGTTCAGATGTCTGTAGCTTGTCACGCTCAATTTAAATGGATTTGTGTTACACCTTTGCCATATGATGGTCAGAATGTTAGTTGGACTGATGTCAGAAACATCTTATGGGAGT
>NW_007200463.1:0-972 GCF_000164805.1 Carlito syrichta | reverse complement strand
TCTTACCAGTGGAGGAAGACTCATCATTCTTTCATTTATGTGCCCAGTAAGCTCCTGCTGCGTGCTGACTCTGAGTGGAGTTTGTTATTACATCCAGGGGAGACACAGGGAAGAATGAAGCCAGGTGCCTCATGCAACTGAAATTCGGGGTCTAGTAGAGGCCATTGAGCACATGGGCCATTCTTGCAGGAGTCTTATGGTGAATTAGATGCACCTCCAGGCTCAGGGGCCCGCATATGTTCAAACCCTCCAAGGTCCTTGAGGCTTCCAGCAGTGTGTTTACATGGTCACTTGTTCTTAAAGAATGTAAATGTCAGATATTTTAACCACAGACTGTTAAGCTTATGGTCATAGTACACAGTTAAGTTTCGCCAGGCTCAGTGGCTCAGCTTGTAATCCCACGCCTTTGGGAGGCTGAAATGAGTGGATTGCCTGAGCCCGTGGGTTCGAGACCTGCCTGGGCAGCGAGACCTCATCTCTACAATAAATCAAAAAATCAGCCGGGCGTGGTAGCACATGCCTGTAATTCTGGCTACTTGGAAGGCTGAGGCAGAAGGATTGCCGGAGCCCAGCAGGTCGAGGCTGTGGTGGCCGGGAGCAGCCATTGCACTCTAGTCTGGGCAAGAGAGTGAGACTCCAACTCAAAAAAAAAAAAAAAGAAGTTTTACCGCTTGCAAATCCTCATTGCTCTGCCTATTTTTTCCTCCTTTCCCTCTTCTTCTTTTAATAGATCATGACTTTGGTGTGACATCTAATCCCTGGTGAGCACTAAATTTATTTATACATTTTACTGTTTTCACAATTTTGCCTTTTTCCAGATGCTATATTGGTGGAATTATACAATTTGTTGCCTTTACACATTAGTTTCTTTTACTTTGTAATACATATCCATACTTCCTGTGTCTTTGTGGCTTGATAACGCACCCCTTTTTAGTGCTGAGTAATAATATTTCATTACTTTGTTGGACCATG
>NW_007200462.1:0-1094 GCF_000164805.1 Carlito syrichta | reverse complement strand
CACTGAAAAGACATAGATTGGCAAAATGGATAAAATATCATCAGGCAACAATCTATTGCCTTCAAGAGACTCACCTCACTAGAAAGGACATCCACCGACTCAAAGTAAGAGGATGGGAAACAAACTTCCAGGCGAACGGAATACAAAAGAAAGGAGGAGTAGCCATCTTAATTTCAGACAAAATACCCTTCAAACTATTAAAAATCAAGAAAGATACAGAAGGCCACTACACAATGATAAAAGGCTCAATCCATCAACAAGAAATATCTATTCTAAATATATATGCACCCAACATAGGTGCGCCAACTTTCATAAAGCAGCTTCTTGGAAAACTAAAGAAAGATATTGGCCCTAACACTATCATAACTGGGGACTTCAATACCCCACTCACAACCCTAGACAGATCATCAGGACAAAAAATCAGCAAGGAGATCCGGAACCTCAATGTAACTTTGGACCAAATGGACTTAATTGATACCTACAGAACACTCCATCCAAAGACCACAGAATACACATTCTACTCATCACCACATGGAACATATTCTAAGATTGACCACATACTCGGCCATAAATCAAACATAAGCCAATTTAAAAGGACCGAAATTCTACCAAACACCTTCTCGGACCACAGTGGAATAAAAATAAACATTGACACCAACAAAGTCCCCCCAAAACCCACAAAGACATGGACACTAAACAGCATGATGCTAAACAACTCCTGGGTCAATGATGAAATCAAAACAGGGATCAAAAGATACCTGGAAACAAATGAAAATGAAGAAACATCTTACCAAAATCTCTGGGATGCCCTGAAAACTGTAGCAAGAGGGGAATTTATATCCCTACAAACACACATGAAGAAAATGGAAGGAATAGATATTCACAACCTAACAAGCCACCTAAAGAAGCTGGAAAAGCAAGACCACAAAAACCCTAATTTCAGCAGAAGAATCCAGATCACCAAAATAAAAGCCCAAATCCAGGACATAGAAGACAAAATGATAATGCAAAAAATCAGTGAAACAAAAAGCTGGTTCTTCGAAAGGGTAAACAAGATTGATGGTCCCCTAGCTAGACTGACCAGGAAAAAACGA
>NW_007200461.1:0-828 GCF_000164805.1 Carlito syrichta | reverse complement strand
CAGGAGATCCGGAACCTCAATGTAACTTCGGACCAAATGGACTTAATTGATACCTACAGAACACTCCATCCAAAGACCACAGAATACACATTCTACTCATCACCACATGGAACATATTCTAAGATTGACCACATACTCGGCCATAAATCAAGCATAAGCCAATTTAAAAGGACCGAAATTCTACCAAACACCTTCTCGGACCACAGTGGAATAAAAATAAACATTGACACCAACAAAGTCCCCCCAAAACCCACAAAGACATGGACACTAAACAGCATGATGCTAAACAACTCCTGGGTCAATGATGAAATCAAAACAGGGATCAAAAGATACCTGGAAACAAATGAAAATGAAGAAACATCTTACCAAAATCTCTGGGATGCCCTGAAAGCTGTAGTAAGAGGGGAATTTATATCCCTACAAACACACATGAAGAAAATGGAAGGAACAGAAATTCACAACCTAACAAGCCACCTAAAGAAGCTGGAAAAGCAAGACCACAAAAACCCTAATTTCAGCAGAAGAATCCAGATCACCAAAATAAAAGCCCAAATCCAGGACATAGAAGACAAAAAGATAATACAAAAAATCAATGAAACAAAAAGCTGGTTCTTCGAAAGGGTAAACAAGATTGATGGTCCCCTAGCTAGACTGACCAAGAAAAAACGAGAAAAAAACCAAATAAGCATAATCAGAAACACAAAAGATGAAGTCACATCCGACCCTGAAGAAATACAAAAGATCATTAGAGACTACTACGTACACTTGTATGGAAACAAACTTGAAAACCATAAGGAAATGGAGGACTTTCTGACATCACACAACATA
>NW_007200460.1:0-315 GCF_000164805.1 Carlito syrichta | reverse complement strand
GGTTTCTTTGACTTTGCAGAAGCTTGTCAGTTTAATGAGGTCCCACTTGTCTATCTTACCTCTTATGGCCTGTGGGTTTCGGGTTTTGCTCAGGAACTGGATGCCAGTTCCAATTTCCATGAGGGTATGTTCTTCATTTTCTAAGGTTCTTAGGTTTGAGGCTTTATATTTAGGTCTCTGATCCATTTAGAGTTAATTTTTGTGTATGGAGATAGATAGGGTCCTGTTTCAGTCTTCTGCATGTGGTCAGCCAGTTTTCCCAGCACCATTTACTGAATAGGTTCTAATCTCCCCAGTGGTAGGTGGTGGAGACTT
>NW_007200459.1:0-401 GCF_000164805.1 Carlito syrichta | reverse complement strand
TCAAAAGGAGGAAGTGGTTGAGGGAGGGGATAAGGGAGGGGTTGGTGGGGAGCAGAGGGCAGCGGATGAAAAACCGGCGCAGTAAGCCGCCAGGGGTCATTGTCATCATGATAATGAGCTGCCTGCTCGTCTAAGGCTTTTTGGTCCTCGGGGGATAGCTGATCGTCATGGGGGGGGGAAATTAAGGAGGGGTATAATGTCGGAGCCGTTTTAAGAGTCTTTTTAGGGGGGTCAATATCGGGGCCGTTAATCTCCTCCGGTATGCCTATGGCAACAGAGGGGCAAACTGAGGGGGGGCGAGAACTGTCCTTAAGGGCTGTCTCCCACGTTTGTATTATGTTTTTGATATCTGGGTCCTGAGAATGGGTTTCTAAAATGTCATTAATTAAATTCCAGTAGGA
>NW_007200458.1:0-768 GCF_000164805.1 Carlito syrichta | reverse complement strand
CGGTGACATGGAGAGAAGGAAAAAGTAGGGAGGGGGAAAAACCGCACAAATGAAGAAAAAACAGAAGAATATAGGTCTCACACAGACCCCTGGGAGATCAGACAATGAGAAAACAGATTCTGGAAAAAAAACATTGAAGAGTCCCCAGAATGACTGGTCACATGCAACAAACCCAGACATCAAGACATTAATGGAGAGAATTAAAAAAATTGAGGAGAGACAAGAGGAAAATAGGAAGGAGCTGATGTCAGAAATAATAGCAGTAAAGAATACTGTGATGGAAATAAATAAACTAATAAGCATGGAAAGCAGAATTAGCCAAGCAGAAGAAAGAATCTCAGAGCTCAAAGACCAAAACACAGAACTAACTCAAACTGCCAAAAGCATAGAAAAGAAGCTCAAAAAGACAGAACAAAATCTTCAAGAGATGAATGATCACTTCAAGAGACCAAACCTAAGAGTAATTGGGCTTCCGGAGGAAGAGAGAGAAACAGAAGCCACACTGGAACAAACATTTCATGAAATCATTCGAGAAAACTTCCCTCATCTCATCAAGGAAAAAATTCAAATACAAGAGATTCAGAGAACCCCTGCAAGACAACAAATGAGAAGACCAACTCCCAGACACATAATAATATGCCTCAACAAAGTAGCTATAAAAGAAAAAATCCTAAAGGCAGCAAGATAAAAAGGCCAGACTACCTACCAGGGAAGACCAATTAGAATAGCAGCAGATTTATTCACAGAAACCCTTCAGGCTAGGAGAGG
>NW_007200457.1:0-859 GCF_000164805.1 Carlito syrichta | reverse complement strand
ATACTGTGATGGAAATAAATAAACTAATAAGCATGGAAAGCAGAATTAGCCAAGCAGAAGAAAGAATCTCAGAGCTCAAAGACCAAAACACAGAACTAACTCAAACTGCCAAAAGCATAGAAAAGAAGCTCAAAAAGACAGAACAAAATCTTCAAGAGATGAATGATCACTTCAAGAGACCAAACCTAAGAGTAATTGGGCTTCCGGAGGAAGAGAGAGAAACAGAAGCCACACTGGAACAAACATTTCATGAAATCATTCGAGAAAACTTCCCTCATCTCATCAAGGAAAAAATTCAAATACAAGAGATTCAGAGAACCCCTGCAAGACAACAAATGAGAAGACCAACTCCCAGACACATAATAATATGCCTCAACAAAGTAGCTATAAAAGAAAAAATCCTAAAGGCAGCAAGATAAAAAGGCCAGACTACCTACCAGGGAAGACCAATTAGAATAGCAGCAGATTTATTCACAGAAACCCTTCAGGCTAGGAGAGCCTGGAGCCCTATCTTCAAAGTTCTAAAAGAGAAACAATTTCAACCAAGAATAACCTACCCAGCCAAACTAAGCTACATTAGTGAGGGAGAATTGAAATATTTCCCAGATAGCCAATCCCTAATATCTTACGCTGCCACCAGACCACCTCTACAAGAAACATTAAGAAAGTATTGAACACAGAAGAAAAAGAAAAAAGAACAACAACATTCTTCATAAGAGTACAGGCAAAAGATTAAAAACACACATGAACCGAATTCCGGGCAAGATGGCAACCGGGCAACCCGGTGTCTGAAGCCCTCTGCAAGGGAGATCTGCAGTGGGTCTCTGACTCTCGCCCCGGGAGGCTGGGGACCCCGGCA
>NW_007200455.1:0-711 GCF_000164805.1 Carlito syrichta | reverse complement strand
TCTTTCTTTCCTTCTTTCTTTCTTTCTTTTTCTTTCTTTCTTTCTTTCTTTTCTTCTCTCTCTTTTGTTTCCTTACTAGGTAGCCCAGGTTGCTCTCAAACTGCCCAAGACCGCCTTCCTATTGTCCTCAGCTTCCCTAACTGCTGCAATGATAGGCTTTCCATTTGGTCAACATCCTGGTCTTCCAGCCTGTTCTTGAACTCTGGGCCTCAGGCAAGCCTCCCTCCAAGGCCTGCCCTCATGCAAGGTTCTCTGAGTTTTGCTTAGGGTCAAGGTGAGGGCTTGCTATGGGGTCCAGCCTGGGTCGAGCTCTCTGGGTCCAGCCATCTTTCTGTCTCAGCCTCCCAGAGTGTTGAGGAGATAGGCATGAGTCACCCGGTCGACACCCCCCTGACGGTTTGAGAATCATGCCCTCCCTTACCCCCAAGCAGCCCTGAGGAGGAATGAGAAGGTTCACCCTTGGGGATGAATCTGCGGATTGGTGGACACCCCGGTGGGACACACACCTGCACCATGCGAATTTCTGGGGCAGGCTCAGTGAGTGACTCTGGCTGCCCTATCTTGTGTCGTGGGTCATCTGAAGGGAGTGGGCCTCATGGTGGGGCCACGAGATGGGTGTGAAGACTGGGCACGGGAACTCACACCTGTCACCCCAGTATTTTGGGAGGCCAAAGAGAGAGGATGGCCTGAGCCCCAGGTTTGAAACAAGCC
>NW_007200454.1:0-872 GCF_000164805.1 Carlito syrichta | reverse complement strand
ATGTTAGATGCCAGAATCTCAGTGGGACCACTAAAAATGTTAGGTTGAGAATCCTGGTAGGGGAATTTAAAATGTTAGACCAGACCCACCGGTGTTGTGGTGCGCAATCCAGTGACTCTTGAAAGATGCAAAAAATTGTACAGAAGTTAGATAGCATGATATAGTTTTTTAGAAAGAAAATTAGAGAGGAGAGGAGATTCACCTTCCCGATGTAGGGGAGGAGGTCAAAATTAGGAAACATGGCTGCAATCGCTCAGAGAGACATGTGGCCAGACTGTAGCTTAGCAAAGGAATATTCACTGCTGTGTAAAGTTGAATGTGTTTTAAACATTCCCTTTGATGGGGGCAGGTCTTTAGGTGAACGAGGAGTTGTCTGTTCTACATCATCATGAAGGTGACAGGTAAGCACAGGTACTGACATCAGGTGAAGCACAGCAGGCAGATGGGTGGGTTAGTCACGTGACTGTTGCCATGTTTATGGGGTCTGTGTCATGAAGGTCATGAGGTGCTGATCAGGTTAACTTGTTTACAAAACAAGTTGGGGAGGGAACGTAAAACAATGATCAATAGCTATCTCGGAGGAACCTGCTGTGTCCTTGGCTAGTGATTAGAGGATACATTAAAGCAAACTGCTGGCCAGGCTCGGTGGCTCAACCTGTTATCCCAGCACTTCGGGAGGCCAAGGCGAGTGGATTGCCTGAGTCCGCGGGTTAAAAACCCACCAGCGCAACTTGGTGAGACCTCATCTCGACAATAAACCAAAAATTATCTGGCAGCAGTAGCGCACACCTGTAGTTCCAGCTACTCGGAAAGCTGAGGCGGAAGGATCGCCAGAGCCCAGCAGGTCAAGGCCGCGGTGGCTGGGAAAGGCC
>NW_007200453.1:0-761 GCF_000164805.1 Carlito syrichta | reverse complement strand
GCGAGTGGATTGCCTGAGTCCGCGGGTTAAGAACCCACCAGCGCAACTTGGTGAGACCTCATCTCGACAATAAACCAAAAATTATCTGGCAGCAGTAGCGCACACCTGTAGTTCCAGCTACTCGGAAAGCTGAGGCGGAAGGATCGCCAGAGCCCAGCAGGTCAAGGCCGCGGTGGCTGGGAGAGGCCACTGCACTCCAGTTTGGGTGACAGAGTGAGACTCCAACTCAAAAAAAAAAAACTGCTAGAAAAACATGGCAAAGCTAGGCAATGTTGCAATGGCTACTCATTGCATACATTGACTCCATTTGCATTCCTTTCAACATGAAAGCTAGGTAACAGCTACAGTCCCATGGAATCCAGGTAGGAGCTGAAATGTTGGGACCTGCCAAGCTCCCCACAGTTGTGGTCCTCACGTTCCCAACTCACTACCTGAGAACTTCTCAGCTTCTATCCAGCATACCGGGCAGTAGAAAAGATGCTGCATGCCTCTCCTGAGGCAGTTCGGCTCCCCAGTTCCTCAGGAGCCCCCACCGGCCAACCATCCTTCGCCATGGGAGCTGTGCCTTGGGCCCTGCTCTCGCTGGCGTTGGGCCGGTGTTCTCGGAAAGTTTTAGTTTATCAGGTATGCAGCAACATCTGAGAAGTCACCCTGTCGGTCGAGGTGTCCTGGGCCTGGGGGTCTGAAAACAGCACCTCTGCTTCCCAGGCTGGACCCCAGTTTCTGCCTGCTCCTCCTCCTCCTCCTCCTCCTCCTCCTTC
>NW_007200452.1:0-853 GCF_000164805.1 Carlito syrichta | reverse complement strand
TGAGTTGAGATTGTGCCACCGCACTCAACCTGAGCGACAGAGTGAGATGACCACTCTAAAAATAATTACTTCTACATTCTATATCCTGAGTGGCACGAGGTCAGACCAGGTACACCCATATTTGTAGTGTTCCAAAATGTCAGAATTTTACCGAGGCTGGTGTGATCTTAAAAGCCACAAGCTACACGGTGTTCCCGAGGAGACAACGCTACTTCGTACTTCCCTTTTACCAGGTAGTAAGAGCGTCAGGCAGGCAGGCTCAAGCCACTCCTCCAGTCCAGCCAATATCACACACAGTAGATAGTAGTGCACTTAACCAATATATAAAAATCACAGATTAAACATTCCATGTCAAAGTAACGTGGGATGTCAACAGAAAATGGAAAGGAGAAAGGGTTAGCGAACCAGGTTAGGGAGAGCCAAGGTGAGGAGGAGTTTTCCCGTGCCGGCTTGGATGGCACATCCACATCTTGCAAGAATATGGGCAGAGTCTCTGGTGGAAGATGACAGGAGCTTTTCGTGGGGACAGCAAGATGGTGTCTGTTCAAGTGGCTGTTTCGAGCTGGTGAAGTCCTGTTCTTTTTATGGTCACAAAGCCTTCTGATGAGGTCTGACAGCGGAAGGGCATATGCCTGGTTCTGTTCTCACCCGGTTGCCTGTGGTGTCTATCGGGTGAGGCAAACAACCGGTCCCTGTTGGCATGAGGTCTTTTAGGAAATAAGATAAAGTCTTTTTCTGAGATGGAGTTACTTGTGTAAAGGGTGCCCCGTACACTCTCCGATATAAAGATCTTTTTCTACATTAAGTTTGAGCTGTAAAAATAAAATGCTATGTTCATTAAAAATTATGAAAT
>NW_007200451.1:0-447 GCF_000164805.1 Carlito syrichta | reverse complement strand
AGACAGCTAGTTAAGTCAGCTGCCTAGCCAGCTGGCTAGCTAGGTAGTGACCTAGTTAAGGCAGTTGGCTAGCCAGCTGGATAGCTAGTTAAGTCAGTTAGTTAAGTCAGCTGGCTATCGAGTTGTCTAGATAGGTAGACAGTCAGTTAAGTCAGCTGGTTAGCCAGCTGGATAACTAGTTAAGTTAGCTACTTTAGTCACCTGGCTGGTCAGAAGCCTAGCTTGTTAATCAACTAGTTAAGTCAGCTATGTAACCAGCTGGCTAGATAGGTAGACAGTTAGTTAAGTCAGCTGGTTAGCCAGCTGGATAACTAGTTAAGTCAGCTACTTTAGTCACCTGGCTGGTCAGAAGCCTAGCTTGTTAATCAACTAGTTAAGTCACCTACATAACCAGTTGGCTAGCTAGTTAATCACCTTGTTAAGTCAGTTGGCTAGCCACCTCCCTAG
>NW_007200450.1:0-825 GCF_000164805.1 Carlito syrichta | reverse complement strand
TCATTCCATGTTTATGAATAGGAAGAATCAATATTGTTAAGATGTTTATTCTACCCAAGGCAGTCTACAGATTCAGCGCAATACCCATTAAATTACCAATGTCATTCTTCTAAAACCTGGAAATGACAAAGAAATACATATGAAAACACAAATGACCACGAATAGCCAAGACAAATCTTAGCAAAACAAAGTGGGAGGTGTCACACTTCCAGACTTTAAATTTTACTATAGGTCTACTATATTCAAAACAGCCTGGTATTGGTACAAGTACAGGCATATAGTCCAATGAAACAGGTTAGATATCCTGGAAGCAAAACCTGAATTTCTCAACCAAGTCATCTTTGACAAAGTCTCCCCAACAACCACCAGGGAGAGAAGAACCTATTTAGTAAATGGTGCTGGGAAAACTGGCAGACCACATACAGAAGACTGAAACGGAACCCCTATCTATCATCACACACAAACATCAACTCTGAATGAATCAGAGACCTAAACGTAAAACCTCAAACTGTAGTAATCTTATTAAACACTGAAACAGGTTAGACATCCTGGAAGCAAAACCTGAATTTCTCAATCAAGTCATCTTTGACAAAGTCTCCCCAACAACCACCGGGGAGAGAAGAACCTATTTAGTAAATGGTGCTGGGAAAACTGGCAGACCACACACAGAAGACTGAAACAGAAACCCTATCTATCATCACACACAAACACACCCTGTGTCTTTCCGCCTAAATTTCTCTAAATACCTCTGTCCTTCTATGAGGTGGTTGTTTCTTTTTTTTTTTTTTTTTTTGAGTTGGAGTCTCACTCTGTCACCCCAGACTG
>NW_007200449.1:0-797 GCF_000164805.1 Carlito syrichta | reverse complement strand
TTTTTGTCTGCAAGGCACAAGTCAATTCTAAGAAATTTTAGGACATATTGGCTTAAAGAACCCAATACATGGATTATATTGTGCCTCTGATGACTAAGTGTAAGAAAATTTGGACTCAGTCAATATCAAATTTATTTTTAACCTGATTAAGAGTTTCCTGCTGTGTGCAGGAAAGGATGATGTGCGTGGACGATTTGCTAACTTAGAAGATTTTATGCATAATTAAATATATGGGGTGAATAGTGAACAGTGATTTTATTCTTTAGAAGGTATTCTGATTTTAAATTTTAAAAATGTGTTCAGTTAAAGTAAGCCTGGAATTTTAGACAGAAGCATGTCAGATAATAGCTGATGATATTTTATAACATCCCTTTTTTTTAGGAATATGACCTACTATTTTAGGATTAAAAACTTAACTTTTAGAGATTATATATAGGAAACTGACATGTCAGAATGAAAAATGAGTTAGTGAATAAATAATTGGGGGGAAAAGATTCATTTTAGAAATCCCTTACAAGCAATGCTTTTCAGTATTATAGAAGAAAAATAGTAATTAGGGAGAAAAATAACAAGCTTATCTGCAGAAACTGTATGTCCAAACTCATACACCATAAGACTTCCAGAAGTGCCTTAAAATGTATTTCCTGAAGTCTGTAATTTATTATGTGGGGTGCCAAAAAAATGTGTACACATTTTGAGAGACGTTATCTATGTATTACTTTCTGATGTTGAATTGAATTATGGTAGCAATGTGTAGCATGCTGTTTGCTCAACTGTGATTTCTCCATTTTCGCCCT
>NW_007200448.1:0-767 GCF_000164805.1 Carlito syrichta | reverse complement strand
GACGATTTGCTAACTTAGAAGATTTTATGCATAATTAAATATATGGGGGTGAATAGTGAACAGTGATTTATTCTTTAGAAGGTATTCCGATTTTAAATTTTAAAAATGTGTTCAGTTAAAGTAAGCCTGGAATTTTAGACAGAAGAATGTCAGATAATAGCTGATGATATTTTATAACATCCCTTTCATTTAGGAAAATGACCTACTATTTTAGGATTAAAAACTTAACTTTTAGAGATTATATATAGGAAACTGACATGTCAGAATGAAAAATGAGTTAGTGAATAAATAATTGGGGGGAAAAGATTCATTTTAGAAATCCCTTACAAGCAATGCTTTTCAGTATTATAGAAGAAAAATAGTAATTAGGGAGAAAAATAACAAGCTTATCTGCAGAAACTGTATGTCCAAACTCATACACCATAAGACTTCCAGAAGTGCCTTAAAATGTATTTCCTGAAGTCTGTAATTTATTATGTGGGGTGCCAAAAAAATGTGTACACATTTTGAGAGACGTTATCTATGTATTACTTTCTGATGTTGAATTGAATTATGGTAGCAATGTGTAGCATGCTGTTTGCTCAACTGTGATTTCTCCATTTTCGCCCTTTGTGTGGTGATGCTGGCATTCATTTGATTAATGCCGCCTTTTGAGCAAATGCCATACCTACAATATGTATACATTTTGAGGGACACCCCTATATACTGTTTTGTTTCATAATTTAAAGATTTATATCTTTTTTGTTTTTGAGTTGGAGTCTCACTTG
>NW_007200447.1:0-824 GCF_000164805.1 Carlito syrichta | reverse complement strand
AAGGGGCGGGGTGGCTTGACGGAACTTGTGCGCGCGGGATTGGATGAGACTGTGTGACGCGGTTACGGAGACTTTGATGGGTTGATTCGGGTTTGATTTGCACGGGCTCGGGCTTAGTTTACTTGTGATGGACGAGTGACTGCCAGACGGGCGGAACGGAAGGCCGGATGAGCTGGGTTTACACGGTCACGGCGTGTAGATCGACTTTGGTATGGGAGCCGGAGGTTGGAGTCGACGTAGAGCCCGCCGGGAGAGTGGCTGGCGCCTCAGAGTCGACTGCGATTTGAGCGCGGGAACGTCCGGAAGGGACTTATCGCTTACCGTTTACGTCCCGTTGCGGAAGCGGAGGTCGGCGCGGCGATTGGGGCGGACGGAGCTTAACGGGAGTTCCGGGTACACGCGCTGCTGAAGACGTTGTGTGACTTCACGATCGCGGTCGCTACGGGCGACGGGATGTGCCTAGTCCTACGGGGTCTGAGGTGAGATTTCAATATTGCGAACGTGAGGCGGGGATGAGATACGGTGAACGCTTCTTTTACGGCGAGTATCGCTTTTTTGAATCTCTTGGGTCTCTCGGTGTGAGACACCGGGCCTGGTCCCACCTAGAGATGATTCTTCTTCTTTTTTTTTTTTTAATGAGTTGGAGTCTCACTCTGTCACCCGGGCTGGAGGGCAGTGGTACACTCCTGGCCACCCCAGCCTTGACCTGCCGTGCTCTGGCGATCCTTTTGCCTCGGCCTTCCGAGTAGCTGGAACTACGGGCACGGGCTACCACGCCCGGCTATTTTTGATTTATTGTAGAGATGAGGTCTCGCCGGGTTCCC
>NW_007200446.1:0-334 GCF_000164805.1 Carlito syrichta | reverse complement strand
TAGTGAGTTGAGTCTCTTGAAGGCAATAGATTGTTGCCTGGTGATATTTTATCCATTTTGCCATTCTATGTCTTTTCAGTGGTGCATTTAGTCCCTTCATATTCAAACTAATTATTGAAACGTGAGAGTTGATCCCTATCATAATGTTCTTCCAGAGTTGTTGTTGTTTTTCCTGTTTGTGTTGTCTTTCTTTTGGTTTTAGAGTTGGATCATGTGTGTTTTTAATCTTTTGCGTGTACTCTTGTGAAGAGCGTTTTTGTTCTTTTTTCCTTTTCTTCTGTGTTCAATACTTTCTTAAGTGTTTCTTGTAGAGGTAGTCTTGTGGCAGCATAGG
>NW_007200445.1:101105-107906 GCF_000164805.1 Carlito syrichta | reverse complement strand
TGTTTTGATATCTACATTTGCATTTTGAGACCCTTCATTCTGGGGACTTTTCATTGTTTGTATTCCAAAGTCAATTTTCTCAGTGTCTGCTCTCCCAGGCGTCTGGGAGAGACCCATACTCTTCTTTTGCTTTTTCTTCATTTCTGTAGATTTTTCTCCCTTTACCCCTTTCCCTCCCCCTCTTCAATTCTGTTTTTGAGGGAAGGTGGGGTTGCTTTTATTTCTCTTCTGCAATGACCTGTTCTTCCTTATGAGGGTCTTCTGGTTTTGTTCACTTTTCCCTCTGCTTTACAGTCTGTCTATTCAGCAGTTTGCAGTCTTGGTCCGTTCAGAGAATCTCACCAGTTCACCTATGCCGTCGCCATCTTGCCCCGTCTCCGCTCTTCTGGATCTTCTCTTCTTTTCTTCCCCTTTTTTCTTTAAAATACTTCTGGAAGTGGAACTCTTTGTCAGTGAGTTATCAATCAGCTGCAGGACATTTATTCACCAAATTCTTTTCTTGTTATGCAGTGTTTGAAGGTCTTCGCCCCATCTATAAGACATTTCACTTCAGGATGATTCCCCTGCTAGGTGCATCAGGCGCGTCCAAGCCCTGGGAGCACTGACACCCGTGCACACCTGGCTTGGTCACGAGTACCTGGGCGGCGCCGTGCCCAGCCCAGCCCGAGCGCAGGAGCCGGAAACATTTTTTAAATAAAATTTCTTGCTTACCCAGAAAATATTTTTCACAAGTGTAGAAAACAAAGAAAACACTTTTATCATTGAATAAGCATTAAACCAGTCTGTGATGTGAATGACAGGTAATCCACCAACGAGACTGCAATAACAGAAAGAAATCTCACAGTTTTATATAGTCAAGCAGATACAATCCATTACATACATGTTTTCAAGATACAGCATAGCTTGTTCTCATATTAGAAGACTTGAAAGCACTATTTATGTATAGTTCAGCCAAAATTTACCTGGTAATTGGGTTGGCCATGTTTTAGTTAACTGCCTTTATTCAAAGGAAAAAAAATAAAACTTCTTTTATCTCTATGGCAAATAGGCACTTAAGAATCAACTCCCAAGGAGGCATAGGGCATATCTATCTTGATGTTAATGTTTCAAAGAGATGGCTCCCAGATCCTTAAAAATATTCTTAGGTCATCATGTTGGCAAGAGACTTATTTAGCTTTTAAAAAGATTTGCATTGAGGTGAGAAGATTGCCTGAGCTCACGGGTTCGAGACCAGCAGGGGCAACTTGGCCGGACCTCATCTCTACAATAAATAAATAAATAAAAGTTAGCTGGGCATGGTGGCGTATTCCTCTAGTTCCAGCTATGTGGAAGACTGAGGTGGAAGGATTGCCTGAGCTCAGCAGGTTGAGTTTGTGGTGGCCATGAGCGTGCCACTGCACTCCAGCGTGGGCAACAGAGTGAGACTCCAAAAGATCTGCATACTTAACAGACAGAAGGGGTTTTATAAATTTTCTCAAGAAAATACTCTAAGAAAAGGGAAAAGAGAAAAGCTTTTTTTTTCTATTTAGTAACTGGGAATATTCAATCCTATAATATACCACATATTTATTCATTCCCATATTAATAAGCATATATATTGTTTCTAATTTGTCATTATTGCCAGTAATATGCCAACAAATATCTCAGCTTAAAAGCATTCTTACCATTATCAGATATTTTCAAATTATATTCTTTTTTTTTTTTTTTTGAGTTGGAGTCTCACTCTGTCGCCCAGACTGGAGTGCACTGGCCGCTCCTGGCCACCGCAGCCTCGAACTGCTGGGCTCCGGTGATCCTTCCGCCTCAGCCTTCCAAGTAGCTGGAACTACAGGCATGCACTACCACGCCTGGCTTATTTTTTGATTTATTTTAGAGATGAGGTCTCGCCAAGTTGCCCAGATCGATCTCGAACCCGTGGACTCAGGCAGTCCACTCACCTCAACCTCCCAAGGCCAAGGCGTGGGATTACAGGCTGAGCAATCGAGCCCGGCTCAAATTATATTCTTAAGTGGTTACATTCATTTATATTCTTAAGTGGTTACATTCATTTATACTTCCATTAACAAATATGGAATTATCAACATTATCCATTTGCTTGCATCATTATTAACACTTGAAGTTGTCTGACCTTATAACTTTTGCCAATCAGATGGGTGTGAAATGTGTTCTCATTATTCCTTAATTTTTGTCTTCCTAAATATTAATTGAACATTTTACAGTATGTTTATTAGCAATTCATAGTTCTTCTTTTGTGACTTGCCTATTTTTGTAATATTTGCTCATTTTCTTTTGGAGTGTTGGTCTTTATTGATTTATAGGAACTATTTGTGGCTTTAGAAGTTAATTTCTTATCTATTAGATATAATAAAATAATTTATCCTATTCCTAGTCCTCTCCATTGCCAAAGACCACCATTTTGTTAACTTTTACCCCTTTTTGTTATCTTTTATCATACAGAAGTTTTGATTGTTAAATGTATGCTTTTTAAAATTATTTGTACTTTTCGTATTTCTAAATATAAATTCCTATATGGGAATTAGAAATATATTTTCTTTTTTATAATAAAGATGTGGGGTAGAAAAATATTTTCTTGTAATAGTTTTGAACTTTTACTTTTCATATTTAGGTCATAATCCATCTAGTTTTATTTTTGTGTATAGTATGATATAGATATCTAAATTTTTATATGGATAGGTATTTGTCTCCTCATATTTTATTCTATAATATACTCTTTTTTCATTGTCTCCTCATATTTTATTCTATAATATACTCTTTTTTCATTGACTTGTGATGTTTCCTCTGTCATACAATAATTTTCCTCATACATGTGAAGCTATTTCTGGGCTCTGCATTTGTAGTCCAACTGGCTATTTGTCTTTCACTGTACCTGAACTGTCTTAATTATTATAACTTATAACACCCTCTAGGCCACCCCAGTGTTGACCTGCTGGGCTCAGGCGATCTTTCCACCTCAGCCTTTCAAGTAGCCAGAACTACAGGTGCATTCTACCACGCCCATCTAATTTTTGATTTATTGTAGAAACTAGGTCTCGCCAAGGTGCCTGAGTTTTTCTCAAACCCATGGGCTCAGGCAATCCACTTGTCTTGGTCTCCCAAAGTGCTGAGATTACAGGCTGAGCCACTGAACCTATCCTTGTTTAACTTTTTTTTTTTTTTTAAGTTGGAGTCTTACTTTGTCGCCCAGACTGGAGTGAAGTGGCTGCCCCCGGCCACCGCAGCCTCGACCTGCTGGGCTCCGGGGATCCTTCCGCCTCAGTCTTCCAATTAGCCGCAATTGCAGGCATGAGCTACCACGCCCGCCTGATTTTTTGATTTATTGTAGAGATAGGGTCTCTGCCCAGGCGGGTCTCGAACCCGCGGGCTCAGGCAATCCACTCACCTCAGCCTCCCAAAGGCGCGGGATTACAGGCTGAGCCACCGAGCCTGAGTTACTAATTTTTATATGTTGATTTTTCTTTCCAGTAACATCGATGAACCGTTGTTATTTCTAATGGTTTGCCTATAGATTTGTTTGGATTTTTCTGAGTGGTAAACGATGTCACCTATTTATATTTACAATTTTACATCCTTTTGCTAATTTTTATACTTCATAGTGCTTTTTCTCATACAACTTCAATGACTAGGATCACCATGCAGTATCTATTAGTAAGAGCTATAGGGGCATCCTGGACTTGATTTGTACTTTAATAGCAATGTTTCTAAAAATTCACTAAGCTTAATGTTTGATGTAAGCTTTTGGTAGATAGGGGTCATCAGATCCCTTTCTAGTCTGGGGATCCCTTTTTTCTCTCTCTTTCGTAATAATGATCATGAGTGAGTATTGTATGTTTACCAAATGCTTTTTTAAATTGTCAGTCTGTTAAATATGGCAAATTAACAATAATAGATTTCCTAATGTTCAATTATCCTTGAAGCCTTAAAATAAACCTTGCTTGATAATGTTGTGTAGTCACCTTCCTATATGTTGCTCATTCACCAATATTCTGTAGAGGATTTTTGCATTTATCTTCATGAATGAGATTGAGCCATGATTTTCTTTCACTGTACATTTTATCATTCACTCATTCAACAAGTATTCATTGAACGAATTAATACTGTGTTTAGCATACTATTCTAGTCAATGTGGATATAGTAGTGAAAAAAATAGATAAAAATCTGTGTTTTCATTAAATTTGTATTCTACTAGGGAAAAGACAGACCATAAACAAGATAATTAAATATGTAATATATTAGATGTTGATAAATCCTAATGATAAAAAAGAAGTGGAAATGGGGTTTGTGTGTGTGTGTGTGTGTAGTGAATGTACAATCTTGGAAAAGGATTTGCAGATTTATAGCAAGAGCTCTCTGACATGTTGACAATTCAGTAAAGACATCTGGAGGAAGAAAACGTATAGTGGTCCACAGTGACCCTGAAGTCAGCATGTGTCTGGTGGGTTCAAGCAATAGGACTAAGTTTGTGGTAATTTGTAATGGAAGCAAGTAGGGACCTAATACAGTGGTCTATATTAGTAGTATATCATGGATGTTTGAAAATAATGTGTATTCTGCTAATGTTAGGCGATATGTTCTATAGATGTTGATTACCTCCTTTGTAGATTTTCTGTCCACTTCGATCTATTCTTGAAAGACTAGTGCTGAAGTCTCCTACTGCAATTGTGAATTTGTCTCTTTTTTTTTTTGAGTTGGAGTCTTGGTCGTCTGGACTGGAGTGCAGTGGCCGCTTCCGGCCACCGCAGCCTCTCCTGCTGGGCCACGGTGATCCTTCCGCCTCAGCCTTCCAAGTAGCCGGAATTACAGGCATGCGCTACCACACCCGGCTGATTTTTTGATTTATAGTAGAGATGAGGTCTCGCTGCCCAGGCGGGTCTCGAACCCGCGGGCTCAGGCAATCCACTCACCTCAGCCTCCCAAAGGCGGGGGATTACAGGCTCAGCCACCGAGCCCAGCGGATTTGTCTCTTTTTAATGGTTCTATCAGCTTTTGCTTCATGTATTTTGATTATCTGTTGTTTTGATCATACACATTTAGGAGTGCTATATCTTCTTTGTAGATTGACTGTTTTTTATCATTGTATAATGTCTCTCTGCCCTTTATAATTTATGTACACTGATAATAATGTCTGATAATAATATCCCTACTCCTATTTTTCTTAATGTTTGCATAGAATGTCTTGTTTTCAACTTTTACTTTCAACTTCTTTATATTGTTATTTTTCAAGTTAGTTTAATGTAGATATCATATAGTTGCATTTCTCCCCCACTCCTCTAATCTCTATCTTTTCATTGATGTGTTTAGACTATTTACACTTAATGTAATTGTTGATGCTAGGGTTCAATATTGTAATTTCATTGTTTGTTTCCTGTTTGTTCTTCTAGGATCTGTTTTCTTTTGTCTGCAGTTATCTGGATTTCCTCAACATATTTTGGAATTCTTTGATTTATCTATAATATTAAAAAATTTTAATTATGATTAAATGCTCATAAAATTTACCATCTTAACCATTTTTAGATGTCAAATGTATTCATTATGTTGTAAATCCAATTTCAAAAGGTTTTTGATTTTGCAAAACTGGTACTACCCATTATATAATGACTTCAATTTCCCTCTTATCCCAGTCCCTGGGAACTCCCATTGTACTTTATGTTTCTATGGGTTTGATTACCGTGATACCTCGTATAAGTGAAATCATACATTATTTGTTCTTTTTGTGACTAGCTTATTTTATTTAGCATATAGTCCTCAAAATTCATCCATTTTTAAGACCGAATAATATTCTATTGTGTGTGTGAGATACATACATACATACATACATACATACATATATATATATATATAATTTTCTTTATCCATTTATTCAGTTATTCTGTAATGGACACTTTGGTTGATTTTGCCTTTTGACTATTCTGAATAATGCTGCTGTGAACATGGGCATACAAATACTGGGTGTACCCTGCTTGTGTGTACAAGTTGACATCCCCTAAAACCTGGAATCATCTTTTTGGAGGGTGGGCCCCGTGCAGTACATTCAGAATTTGTTTCTCCAGATCAAATTGTCAACGAAAGTTTTAATCTGGAAGTTTTCACAAGGTTCCTTCATGATTTGTGGCAGAAGATGCATCCCCAGTTATGGCAAACTGTTGACTGGTTCTTCCAACATGACAACAAACTTGCCCGCACTGCAATGAGTGATCAGCAGTTTTTGACCAAAGATGGCATGACCTCCATGCCCTGCTCTCCCTGTTCACCCTATCTCCCTCCAGTGACCTTTTTATTGGTTCCCTAGTTGAAAAAAGTCCTCAAAGGGAAATATTTTGCTGATGTGGAGGAGATGAAACAAAAAATAGAAGAAGCACTAAAAGGCATCAGAATTGATGAGTTCAAGAACTGATTTAAGCAGTGGAAAAAGTGTCTTGATAGGTGTATTGCATCAAATAGAGAATACTTTATTTTCAAGTTCACTGATTATTTTATTTGTCCTTTGTATTTTGCTGTTGAATCTTTTCATTGACTTTTGCATTTCAGTTATTGTATTTTTTTCATTTATAATTTTCCATTCGGTTCTTTTAAAAATTTTGTATTTCTTTGTTTCTATTTCTTTGCTGAGACATTTTATTTGTTACAAGCATGTTTGTATTCTTTTATTTTTATGATTGCCATTTTTGGTAATTTTAAGGTAATTCTAGTATCTGTATCATCTCTGTGTGTCTTTTTTTTGTGTGTGTTGAAGTCTCACTCTGTCGCCCAGACTGGAGTGCAGTGGCCGCTCCCGGCCACCGC
>NW_007200445.1:97610-101085 GCF_000164805.1 Carlito syrichta | reverse complement strand
GCATGCGCTACCACGCCCGGTTGATTTTTTGATTTATTGTAGAGATGAGGTCTCGCCCAGTTGGCCAGGTGGGTCTCTAACCCGCAGGCTCAGGCAGTCCACTCACCTCAACCTCCCAAAGGCGTGGGATTACAGGCTGAGCCACCGAGCCCGGCCTCTGTGTGTCTTTTGATTGTCTTTTCTCAAAAACAGCTTGATTTCTTCCTTGTATTTTATATAACAAGTGGTTTTCACTTGAATTGTGTTATGAGAATTTGAATCTTATTTAAATGTTGGGTTTTAGCAAGCCATCTCTGATATCATTCTTCCTTTTTTGGGGGTGAAAGCTACCCTTATTTTGTGGCTTAGGGATATCTTCCTTTCTGCTGAGTGTAGGTGGGTATGCGGGTCTCCCCCACCCCCAGTAGAACCTTTCGGGGGGAGGGGTTGCGGGAATACCTCATTAATGCTGCCCACATGTAGGGAGTGAGTATATTGTTATTGCCAGGTGGGGTGAAAGGCCCACTTGGACTTCTCTGATGCCAGCATGGTGATGTGATGCGGGCTGGGGCACCATTTTCCGGACTTCCTATTTGTCTTTGATGTCAGGGATGGGTGTGCGTTTTTTCTTTGGTGTGGTTATTGCCTAAACATTTTCTGTCTTGCTAGGCTATTTCTTCTCTATTTCTTGGGCTTTGAGAGATGTGGCTTTTCTTGGTCTTTTTTGTATCCTTTGGCAGCACCTAGCCTGAGATATATGAGGCCAAAGCTTGATTCAGAGAATTCAGCTCAGTGGCCCTCCTTTGTTCTCATGCTATCTGACAAAGTTCCGTAATAGAGTTTCTATCAAGGCCTCTTGTTCTATACTTGTTTTCTTATTTTTTAAATATAGTCATGTGCTACATAATGACTTCTAGGTCAACAACACATATATGATGGTGGTTCCATAAGATTATTATAGAGCTGCCCTATACAGGTGTAACTTTTTTTTTTTTTTTTAAGAAAGAAAAGATTTAAAAAAGAGATCACTTCCCACAGACAGGAAGGGGACCGGCATTAGATTAGAAAATATAGTTTATTTAAAGTAAATTAGAGAAAGAGAAGATTCACCTCCCCAAGGTGGGGGAGGGGGCCAAAGCCAGGAAACATGGCAACAGCCATAGCTCAAAGAGAACATGGTCACACCAGAGTTTATCAAGGCAATGGCCCAGGTGTACCATTTAAAAAAATCTTTCATACTGTTTTTTTCACTCTTTTCCTCATGTTTAGACATATTTCGATACACACTTACCCATTGTGTTACTGTTGCCTACAGTGTTCAGTACAATAACATGCTGTATAGGTTTGTAACCTAGGAGCAATAGGCTATACCGTATAGCCTAGATGTGTTAATAGGCTATGTCATCCAGGTTGTGGAAGTATACTCTATGGTATTCATATAGTGATGAACTCTCCTAATGATTCATTTCTCAGAACATAGCTGTGTTGTTAAGAGACATGACTGCGTATATCTTTCAGTCAATATTTTCTAAACTCTGTGCTTTTCATTTGGTGATATCCTCAACTCTCTTTCTCATGTGCTACTACAAGTTGAGTGGCCCTTATCCAAAATGCTTGGGACCAGAAATGTTTCAGATTCTGGATTTTTTCAGATTTTGGAATATTTGCATACATGTAATGAGATATCCTGTAAATGGGACTCAAGTCTAAATATGCAATTCATTTATGTTTCATATACACCTTATAGCCTGAAGGTAATTTTATACCATAATTTTAATATTCTTGTGCATGAAACAAAGTTTGTGTTAAGTATTTATGTGTGACATTTTCCACTTGCGCCATCATGTTGGTGCTCAAAACTGTTCAGATTTTGGAGCATTTCATATTTTGCATTATGGTTGCTTTTCTTGTATTACATTTTCTCTTTTCTGAGCACTTTAAAGCTAATACTACCTTTTCTCTCCACTGTTCAGAGTCTTCTTGTGTTTTTTTCATATGTAATGTCCATGATATTTAAATGTCGTAGGTAGGCATAGGGAAAAGTATGCCTAATTTTATCTTTCTGAAAGCAGAAGTTCTTTTTTTTATTCTCTGAGACAGCTTGTACAATATTTGAATTATTTGATTCTTAAGGTTTTGTTAACATTCACCTTGTAAAACTATGTGAACTTTTTGCGTGTGTTGCAGGGAAGATGGTATTCATGCTGGACGTAGGAGAGTGTTATAGTTTAAGTATTTTAGTCATTATTTGTGTAGTTACGTTTTCTGGGATTTTGTGTAGTTAATTTAGGTAATTATAATATTAAATTTTCCCATTCATGAAAATGATTTACTTCAACATTTATTATGGTGTTAGGTTTTTTTGTCTTTCAATGTTGTTTTTGAATTTGTTACCTTAGTTATTTATGCCTGTCTTGTCTGATTTATTCCTAGTTGCTCTGTATTTTATTACTAATAATTCATTCCTTGTTTATTTGTCCTATTTGTTTTTTTCTTGATCAATCTTGCTAGATGTTAGTCTCAATTTTTAACATTTTTCAAAGGACCATTTTCAGTTTTGTTAGTCCTTTCTGTTGTTTTTTTTTTAAATTAACTTTTGTTTCTGTCCTTATTATTTGTTTTCATATATTTGTATATATATATATACGACTGGTTTCTTTTTCTAGCTTGTAAAATGGGATGCCAATATCCTTTTTACCCATTCTTGTTTTCTAATATATCTATTTAAGGTATACATCTCCTATAAGAACTAAACTTTAGCTGCATACTGCAATTTGCTTTTGGTTTCATTCATTGTATGGTATTTTGCAAATTATTTAGAAGTATGTCTTTCAGATTCCAAATATATCATATCTTTTTGCTGTCTTTATTATTGCTTTCTGAATTTGTTCCTTTGTGTTCTTCAAAGCTAGCTTATGTGGTAAGGCTGGGATCCTGCTAAAACTTTCTGTGTTCTTTATGTGGTTAGTTTTTGTTTGTGTTACAAATGCATTTGAGAAGTACGTCGAGCTCAGTGTTTCATTGGGGGGAGTATCCAAAAAACTCAGAATTTATTTACAAAAATTTTTGTTTATTCTTTTATGTTTAAACTTCAGTCACCTTCAAAGTGCCCTCTATCTGATGGTGTACACCTATTGAGATACTTTTTCTGCTGATGAAAAGAGTTTCTGAACTCGTTAATTTTTATGCCTTTAAGTGCTTCTTCCGTTTTTTTGTTTCACCTCTTCCACATTGGCATGATATTTCCCTTTGAGTACTTTTTTCATGTAGAGAAACAAAAACAGTCACTCGGGATGAGATCAGGTAAATGGGGAGGGTGGGTCATGGGGATCATTCCATTTTTTGGTCAAAAACTGCTGAACACTCAATGTGTTTTGGGTAGGTGTGCTCATAAATCACCCATCACGAAGTGGGCAAAGACATTGAAAGAATCTCCAAGCCGGGCTCGGTGGCTCAGCCTGTAATCCCGCGCCTTTTGGAGGCTGAGGTGCGTGGA
>NW_007200445.1:74568-97590 GCF_000164805.1 Carlito syrichta | reverse complement strand
GCTGCGGTGGCTGGGAGCGGCCACTGCACTCCAGTCTGGGAGACAGAGTGAGACTCCAACTCAAAAAAAAAGAAAAAAGAAAAGAATCTCCAAAAAAATAATTCAGTGAAGCCTAATGCAGCCTCTCACAACAACCATAGCTGGTATACTGATGCTGAGAGCTTCCTAGAATATTCACCTGTCAGGTGAAGCTGCACTACAATGGGCCCGCCCTCCAAAAGATAATTCCAATTTTTTTTTGGTCTTCTATACATATATACACACACATATTCATATATATATATATATATATATATATATATATATATATACACACAGGCATACAAACTCATAATATGTAATAAAAATAAGATGCATGTATATATTTAGTTTGTTTTTTATTTGTGTTGGCTGAATATTTTATATTCATACTAATAATTTTTCTTCTTGATCTGTGTGCAGTTAAATTCTCTCATGATTGTGAATTTGTCAATTCTTTTAATTCTATAAATTTTTCATGTGTTTCTGTGTATATTTGACATTTTATTAGGTACATACAGATTTTAGACTGCTACATATTCTTGCTGTATTATTTCTTTTTAAAACTTAATTTAATTTTATTTGTTTTGAGTTGGAGTCTCACTCTGTCGCCCAGACTGGAGTGCAGTGGCCGCTCCCAGCCACCGCAGCCTCGACCTGCTGGGCTCCGGCGATCCTTCCGCCTCAGCCTTCCGAGTAGCCGGAATTACAGGCACGCGCTCCCATGCCCGGCTGATTTTGTAAAAAATTTATTTATTGTAGAGATAAGGTCTCGCCAAGTTGGCCAGGCGGGTCTCGAACCTGCTGGCTCAGGCAATCCACTCACCTCAGCCTCCCAAAGCGCTGGGATTACAGGCTGAGCCACCGAGCCCAGCTTATTCCTTTTTTTAAATAAAAGTTTTTTGAAACAAAGTTTATTAGATAAGAAGAGAGAAAAGAAAAGGGAGACATGCCAGAGTTGACATGAGTGAAAGAAACCGCCTATACCTTTTATTGAGTAAAATACCTTTCTCTGTTAATGTTTTTATTTGCTTTAATTTGTCTGAAAATTATGTTGTGATTCCAATTTTTTTGTTTAGTATTTTCTCAATATATTATTTTCCATTACATTAATTTCAACTATTCTGTATTTTTTTTTAATTGTTCTTCCTGTAAACAGGTTGTAGCCAGATTTCAAAAAAATCAGTGTGTCTATCTCTTTCATTATGCATTTATTCCATTTATTGTACAGTTGATTTATTTCCAATATTCTATTTTGTGTTTTGTCCATTGACCATTCTTTTTATTTCTTTTCCCCCCTCATTTTTCTGCTTCCTAGTATGTTGGGTTTTGTTTTATTCTTTTTAAAATAGGTTTAAAATTTATCAATTTATAACAAATTAAACTGAGCTGCTCTCTCCTCCTTGCATTTCATGGTTGACTGGTTTTTTTGTTTAACTTCATTATTTACCCTTCCCAATTATATAATATTAATAATTATTTCAGTTACATTTATTTAGAATAAGTAACACCTTTTTGAATATTTTCTTACCACATTACCTTTTTTATTATGGCAAAATATATAGAACATAATATTTTCATTTTAATCATTGTTAAGTGTACATTTCAGTAGCATGAGATATATTCATAATCCTATAATGCCATTACCACTCTTTCCAGAATATTTTTGTCATCCAAAACAGACAGAAACTCTGTATTCATTAAAAATAACTCTTGAGGCCATTGCCTTGCTAAACTCTGGTGTCGCCATGTGCTTTTTCAGCTATGGCTGTCACCAGGCTTCCTGGCTTTGGCCCCCTCCCCCACCTTAGGGAGTTGAATATTCCCTCTCCCTTCTCTTTCTCTCTCTAATTTACTTTTAAATAAACTTTTCCTTCTTTACCCCCCCAAATAACTCTTTACTTACCTACCTCTCCCATTAATACCTCCATTCTACTTGCTGTCTCTATGTGTTTCCTTATCCTAGATACCTCATAAATAAGTGAAATTATATACTATTACAATAATACAATATTGTCCTTTTGTGTCTGGCTTATTCTTTCACTTATATTATGTTTTTAATGTTAATAAATGTGGTAGTATGTATCAGAATTTTATTTCTATTTATTTATTTTGAAAATTTATATTTTTCCTTTTTAAGGCTGAATATTACTCCATTGTATGTATGCACAATATTTTGTTTATCTCATCTGTTGATAGACTTTTGGTTATTTCTGTCTTTTGACTAGTGTGAGTAATGCTGCTATAAACATTGGTATATAAGTATTTGTTGAACTCTCGCCTCAAAATTGAGTTTATATGTAGAAGGACAATTGCTGTGTCATATAATTCTTTGTTTAACTTTTTGAAGAGCTACCTCAGCTCTTTTTACAGTGACTACCTCATTAACATTTCCACCAGCGAATATAGGAGGTTTTCAGTCTTAAATCCTTGGCATTACTTTTTATTTTTTAAAGATAATAGTCATCCTAATGTGTGTGAAGTAGTACTTTATTGTGGTTTTGATTTGTAGTACCCTAACGGCTAGTGATGTTGAACAACTTTTCTTGTGTTCAGTGGTTATTTGTATATCCCATTTGGAGAAATGTCTATTCAAATCATTTGCCCATTTTGAAATATTTTGAATAAAAAAAGTTTTTATTTCAATAACGATTGGAGGTACAAAGAGGTTTTTTTTGGCATAGATGCATTGTACAGTCGTGAGAAGTCAGGGCTTTAAGTGTACTCACCACCCTCAACTGTGTACATTGTACCTGATAGGTGATTTTTTGCCCCTCCACCCTCTCCCCCTTCTGAGTCTTCTGTGTCCATTATACCATTCTTTATGCCTTGGCAGATTCTTCGTTTAGCTCCCACTTATCAGTGAGAACATGTAGTGTTTGATTTCCTGTTCCTGTGTTACTTCACTTAGGATGATGTTCTCCAATTCCTTTCAAGTTCCTGCAAAGTATATTATTTCATTCTTTTTATGGCTGAGTACTATTCTCTCTGTGTGTGTGTGCGTTTGTGTGTGTATTACATTTTCATTATTCATAGATCAGTTAATGGGCGTTCAGGTTGATTGCACATCATTTTAATTTGTGAATTGTGGTGTGATGAACATGCAAGTCCAAGTGTCTTTTAAAAAAATTTTTATAATGATCTTTGTTCCTTTGGGTAGATATCAGGTAGTGGGACTATTGGATTGAATGGTAGATCTACTTTTAATTCTTTGTGAAATATCCATCCTGATTTCCTTAGATATTGTACTAATTTATACTCCACCAACCGTGTATAAGCATTCCTTTTTCACAGCAGCCCTTCAGCATTTATTGTTTTTTGACTTTTCTAAAAAGAATAGCTATTGTGATTGGTGTAAGGTGGCATGTCATTGTAGTTTTAATTTACATTTCCCGGCTGGGCTCGGTGGCTCAGCCTGTAATCCTGGCGCTTTGGGAGGCCGAGGTAAGTGGATTACGTTAGCCCGTGGGTTCGAGACTCTCCCTGGTCACTTGACGAGAACTCATCTCTACAATAAATAAAAATTAGCCGGGCATGGTAGCGCACACCTGGAGTTCCAGCTACTTGGAAGGCTGAGGCGGAAGGATACCCGGAGCCTAGCAGGTCGAGGCTGCGGTGGCCTGGAATGTGCCACTGTCCTCCAGTCGGGGGCGACAGAGTGAGACTTCAACTCCAACTCCAAAAAAAAAAGTTACATTTCCTTGATGATGAGTGATGTCGAGCATTTTTTCATAGGTTTGTTGTATATTTATATACATTCTTTTGAGAGATGTCTGTTCATGTAATTTGCTCACTTCTTAATGGGTTCATTTGCTTTTTTCTCGCTGATTTGTTTGAGTCCTTTGTAGATTCCGGATATTCATCCTTTGTCAGATGCGTAGTTTGAGAATATATTCTCCCATTTTGTAGGTTGCCTATTTGCTCTGCCGATAATTATTATTATTGTTATTTTGCCATGCAGAAGCTTTTTAGTTTAATTAAATCCCAGCTGGTGTTTAATTTTTTTTTTAGTTTCATTAAATCTTAACTGGTTTAATAATGCTGAAGCTTTTGAGGACCCTTATGAAATATGACTAAGAACTATCCATCTGGGAGCCGAAGGATGCAGAATTTATCCGTGAGGTCCCTCGCTTCCTATATGTGGTTTCTGGGAGTTTACATCCTCCATACTTCCAAGTTGTATATTTGTGCATGTCAGTGCTTCCCACACCTTAGCATCTAGAAGTCATGGGGTTGGAAGTGAGAAGTAAAGGATGTGGGTTTAGGGAAAATTTGGTCTTTTAGCCTGGTCAAAGTCTTCTTTTAACTTGTCAGTACAACAAAAGCAGGATGAGAGGCCATGAAGATTTCAGGGTTGTAAAAGTCGAATCCAGTATACTCAGTAATTTATTCTATAGTCAATTCATATTTTGGCATGACTCTAATTTTTACGTCCTATCAAATGATTTTGTCTCTTAGAGCCAGAAATCAGAATTACTGATGCCTCAAATTTATGTTTGGGCTCAAATTTATGTTTGTAGTAAAGGTAACTTCTCACTTACCTTTACTACGAAGACACCAGTCTTTCCTGGTTTTCCACCTGTCTGTTGCCCTCCTTCCTCAGGCTCTTTCATAAGCTTCTCTTCTGTATAAACCCACATGGTATTCCTGAGACCTGTCCTCTGTCTTCTCACTGAACGTCTCTGGATGACCAGCCTCATTCCCACACCTTCAACTACTGTCTTTACACTATTTTTCAAGTATTATCTTTACACTTGCCATGCACAGCATTTATTGTTTTTTGAATTTTCTAAAAAAAATAGTCGTTTTGATTGGTGTAAGATGGTATGTCATTGTAGTTTTGGTTTGCCTTTCCCTGTTGATGAGTGATGTTTAACATTTTCCCCATATGTTTGTTGTCCATTTGTATATCTTCTTTTGAGAGATATCTGTTCGTGTAATTTGCCCACTTCTTAATGGGGTCATTTGCTTTTTTCTTGCTGATCTGTGTACTATGATTTCATAGTCTATGATTCTCCCAGCCCTGATCCCTTTCCTGATCTCGTGACCTTTACATCTGACATGCTAGACATCACCTGAATATTCCACTGTACCTCAGATTTAACAATTTCCAAACCTGTTCCTCCTTCTGTATTCTCTGTTGGGGTTAATAGCTAGATCATCCATCTAGTTGCTAGAAGTTATCCTTAACTTCTCCTTCTCTCTTCTCTTTATTCCACACTATCAGTCACTGTCGTCTTGATTTTGCCTAAACATCTCTCCTTGTTATTGCAATAGCAAAGGAGTAAATGTATTTGAATGTATACCATAATGTTATTGCAGCAGAAATCTGAGAGCTGTCAGCAATTTTCTACTCTGTGTGTGTTTGTGTTTTCTCAGTCTTCTGCATAAAAGCTTTTGATATCTTGTTATTTAGATGATAATATCTAAATTCCTTAGTATTTTATGCAGTGTGTCTTAAAATCTGTCTCCATTTTAGCTTTCTAGCCTCATCCTCTACTATAGTCACCTGGTTTTAGCTATATCAACCCTGCAATTTCCTAACTACACAGTGCTCGTGTGTGTATGTGTGTGTGTGTGTGTGTGTGTGTGCTGTTTTTTGTAATTTGCTCTTCTCTAAACTGGGGAGCTCATCTTCAGTCCTTCAGAGCTCAGCTTATATGTTGACACTGAGTGAGGATTTCTGTGAAATCCCTCCCCTACTCCCAGAGTTTTTCATTCATTCTACTGAGCTCTTCTGTCACTTAGACCTTCCGTGTCTTATATATCACACTGGATTGCAAGAACTTGTTTATGTATGCGTTCCCTTCTATACCCTGATACCTCTTATGACAAACTGGATCTTATTTATTCTGCTTCCCTCAAACCTAATGCGGTATCTGACACACAGTGTGCCTTCAATGAATTTGTTCATTATTCAATGGGTGTTTGATGAGTGCCTACTCTCAGCAAGACGTTATTTTAGGCACTGGAGATAGAGGTTCTACCTGTCATTGGGAATATAGTCTAGTGAGGTTGGTAAATTGATGTTGATTGATAGAGGCCTACCAATTCTTCTTTAGTTGAAATAAGCCTCTCAGTTTAAGGAAATGATAGTATTTGTTGTCAGTAATAAAATTCAAATTTTGAAGCAAAAATTGTACTTGTGAAAACCATGTATCCACCAGTGTGTACTTTATAGCTTTCCAATATTTAGACTTCTTTGATGTGATCTGTGGTAATATTAAACAATATCATTTTTTATGATGTATGATAAAATGTTATCAACATGCAGAAGATTTGCATAACATAGTGAAGCAATGTTTTCCAAGTGATCAATGCATGATGTTATGAAGTCACACATAGATAAAAGATTCATTCATGGGTAAAGATCTAGTCAAAGTATAAGATAGGCCAGTCAATTTTACTGATTGAAAGTATGAAAAGTTCATTGATAATGGTTTCTGATTCTACGATTACAACTAAACTTTAAGAAATTACCACTTTTCGAGTTTTGTGTGATAGTAAAGAAGATTAGTACAATGATCTGAAAAGCTAAGATCCATCCCTTTTTTTTTTTTTTTGAGTTGGAGTCTCACTCTGCTATGCAAACTGGAGTGCAGTGGCCGCTCCCGGCCACCGCAGCCTCGACCTGCCGGGCTCTGGCAATCCTTCCACCTCAGCCTCCCGAGTAGCTGGAACTACAGGCATGCGCTACCAAGCCCGGCTAATTTTTTGATTTATTGTAGAGATGAGGTCTCGCCAAGTTGTCCTGGCGGGTCTCGAACCCGCGGGCTCAGGCAATCCACTCACCTCAACCTCCTAAAGTGCAGGATTACAGGCTGAGCCACCGAGCCCGGCCTTGATCCATCTTTTGATGAGTACAATCTGTGTGAGTCCAAAACTTTTTACATTATCCAACCAAAACAGCATGTCACAACAGATTAAATGCAGAAGCAGCTATAAAAATCCAGATGTTTTCTATTAAGTGAAACATTAAAGAGATTTGCAAAAATTTGAAATAATGCCAATTCTCAATATTTTTTGTTTTAGAAAATATAGTTGTTTCTCATAAAATATGCTATTTACGTTAACATGTAATCACTTTATTATTGGTGTTTGAAATAACTTCATAAATAGATATGTAAAGCAAGTCTCAATTTTAATGTCTAATTCTGTAAAACAGGGAGGGTTGGGCATGGGGGTCATGCCGTTTTTGGTAAAAAATGCTGAACACTCAACAAGGAGTGGGCAGGTATGTTGTCATGGTAGGAGAATCAGTCAACTGTTTGTCACAACTTGGAATATTTCTCCTGCAAATTGTGACACAACCTTCTCAAAACCTCCACGTAAAAACTTTGGTTGACCATTTGATATGAAAAACAAATTTTAAGTGTAGTACAAGGTGCCTGCCCTCCCCCAAAAGATAGTTTGGGTTTTCTGGGTCACCCCTCAAACCACAGGAATTTCAGAGGAAAGGAGGACAGAGAAAGGGGGAAAAAAGAATACATGAAAATTTACTTGGTAAAAACTTGGCTGCATTTAGTGAAAAATATTAATCTGCTCCTTTCAGCAAATTCTATAAACCTGAAAGAAGATAAACTTAAGTATATATGCACATAGAATCATCACAGTCCATTGGCAAACGATAAAAACAGAAAGAATCTGGGAAAAATGATCATTCACTATGTACAAGTTATTCGTTAATAAGACTAAAAGCTGACCTTTTATCAGAAATCAAAAAGACACAAGACACTTAGGCAACATACTGAAAGTGTTGGGGGAAAAATAACTATCAACTAGTCTATATCTTACAAAATTGACCTTGAAAAATAAAGAAAAATTAAAATAGCCTCAGATAAACCAAAACCAGACAATTAATTGCTAGCGCAAATCTGTCCTACAAGAAATACTAAAGCAAATATTACAGGCTAAAATGAGAGGACACTAAACAGTAATTCACACAAAGAAATAAATAGCACTAGCAAAGAATATACATAAGTATGATAAAAGGCACATGTGCATTTTGTTTGTCACCCTGTTCTTCTCATATGATTGAAAAGAAAACTATATAGGCCAATAATTATAAAATTGTTTTGGTGAAGTTATAATATACAGAGGGTACGAAAATGCATAAACATTTTAAGAAAGGAAAAGAACTGTATCAAAACTGTAATACTCAATATATACACTGATAACAAGCCACATTTGGTAGATGGTTTCACTGGTCATTCTAATGTCCTGCCTGTCACATGGTGACAGTAGTATTCATTTGATTAACTCCATTGTGTTTTTTTTGAGTTGGAGTCTCACTCTGTTCCCCAGACTCCGGAATGCAGTGGCACATTCCTGGCCACCACAGCCTCGACCTGCTGGGCTCCAGCAATCCTTCCCCCTCAACCTTCCAAATAGCCAGAACTATAGGCATGTGCTACCACGCCTGGCTAATTTTTTTTGATTTATTGTAGAGATGTGGTCTTGCCAAGTTGCCCGGGCTGGTCTTGAACCCGTGGGCTCAGACAAGCCGCTCACCTCAGCCTCCCAAAATGTTGGGATTACAGGCTGAGCCACTGAGCCCGGCCAACTCCGTCTTTTGAGTGAATGTGTTTACCTTTTTTTGGCACCCCTGGTATGAAGTGTCATTCATATGACAATATTGATACAAGCAAAAAAGGAGAAACAGACCTATTTTTGGAACAAAATTTTTATATAGTACAAGAATTTATTTCACATTAATCTAGACTACATTGTGTCAAGTTAAGATACTAATTGTAATATCCAGGGCAACCACTAAGAAAATAATTGAAAAGCACATAGAAAAATAAACAAGTAAACTAAAATAGTATGCTAGAAAACCTTTATTTTACATAAAAGAAAGCAATAGGGAATGAACAGAAGAAGATACAAGTATCACAGTGCTTACCATGAAAACTTATAGCTTCAAATGCCTATTTTTAGGGAAAAAAGATCTCAAATCAATAATGAAACTTTCTATTGGAATAAACCAGAAAATGAGAATAAACACAAAAGTAAGCAGGGGGTACTGCTAGAGCAAAAATTAACAAAAAGGAAATAGGAAAATGGTAGGGGGAAAAATCAGTGAAACCATACATTGGTTCTTTGAAAAGACCAACAAAGTGAACAAGCCTTTAGCGACACAGGCCAAAAAGAAAAGAGAAGAGACTCAAATTACTAAAACCTGGAATGAAAAATGAGACATGACTACAGACTTAACAGAAATTAAATGGATATGAGAGAATTTTATGAACAGTTGTACACCAATTAACTAGATTATCTAGATAAAATGAATATATTCCTAGAAACATATAAACTACTTAAACTAACTTAAGAATAAATAGAAAGATTCCAAATCCAAGATGGTGACCAGGGAGTGGCTGAACAAACACTTTCTCCCAAAGCAGAGCAAGGAAGAAAATTCCAGCCAATGGTAACTCCAAGCAGCTTGAGCAGGTTTAGACAGCAGAGAACTCTTGGAAAGAATTGGTAATAAGGAAGAGAGAGAGTGGGTGGCCAGATTTGAATCCTGGTGCCCTATCCCCATCAGGCACCCGGCTCCCATAGGATTTACAGTCCTGCCTTGTACATGAAAGGGAGTGAGAGCCCTTGACATGATCTGGCACAGTTTCCTTCTCCCCAGCCATGCACATGTCTTTAGTCTCATACAGGGGTAGGTTTGTCAGGGCACAGAAGCATGCTACCAGAGCACATCTCCAGCTGGGAACCCACCCAAGCTCAAAATGGCTACTGCCAATCAACCCTTCTGATGTGCTCCTCACTGACAGTGTTAAAGCTGACCAAGAAAGTTCGCTGGCAAGCTGCATTCAGTCACTACCATCAGTGTCTGCCAGCCACTCCCCAGACCAGGAAGGAATGCCTGCAAGCCTCACCCAATGGAAGGGCAGGTCCCACCATGGTAAACACTGCTGCTTCTGAACAAGGACTTTGGCAGGGGAGGGAGAGTTGTGAAAGGCACCAGACAGCCTGGTTTCCCAGCAGGAGCACCTCTTGCTGCTGCACTGGTCACGGGTCCATCCCACTTCCTGATCTCAACTAAGAGCTTTCAACTGGAGGTCGGAAATCATTCTGGTTAGCCTGGTGGCAGGATAACTTTGCAGTAGAAAGTCACTTTGGGTTCTGAGGAATACCTAGCAAGAGTGGCAGAACTGGAGTAACTGTCCTCATCTCTCTCTCCCTGTAATAACTATTTTGAATGGCAGAAAGGGACCTAGGGCAGCTAGACCATAACTATCTATAACACAACAAAATTAAAAAATAATAAAAAGAAAAAGGTTGGTCCTCAAAGATGAGTAAAAAACAGCAAAAAAACAACAGCAATTCCCAAAGCCTTAGGCGTCACCTACAAAAGCACCTCCCATACCCAAATGTAAGAGATTCAGAGAACCCCTACAAGGTATTTCATGAGAAGAACATCCCCAAGACACATCAAATACATTTTCACAAGGTAAACATAACAGAAAAATTCCTAAAGGCAGCTGCAGAGAAGAGACAGACCACCTATTGGGGAAGACCCATGATAATTTCAGCAGACTTCTCAGCAGAAATCCTACAAACCAGAAGAGACTGGAATTCCATCTTTAATGTTCCTAAAGATAAGTAATTCCAGCCAGGAATTTCCTACCCTTCCAAGCTAAGCTTTAGCAATGAAGGTGAATTAAAATTCTTCCCAGATATCCAATTTCTAAGAGAATATGCCACCTCCAGATCAGTCCTTCAGGAGATGCTTAAGAAATTTCTTTGCACAGAAACGAAAGAATGGTTCCACCCATTGCAAAAGCACAAGCAAGCAGAGTTAACAAAGCATATAAATTAACTAAAAAAACCTACCTAAAACGAAGCAAAGCAACCTCTTACAAGCATTATGGCAGGGATAAGCCCTCACATATCAATAACTAACTTGAAGGTGAATGTACTAAATGCACCACTAAAAAGGCATAGAGTAGCAAACTGGAAGAAGAAATATGATCTAACATTCTGCTGCCTCCAGTAAACTCATCTTACTGCAGTTAACACCCACAGGAAAAAGTACAGGACTGGAGAAAGATCTTACAGGCAAATGGAAAACAAAAAAAGAGCAGGGGTGGGGCTATTCTTGCATTGGACAAAACAGACTTCAAACCAATAAAAGGTAAAAAGTACACAGAAGGGGACACTATGCAATGATAAAAGGATTAATTCACCAGCAAGAAATATCCATCTTAAATATATATGGACCCAATACAGGAACACCCAGAATTATAAAACTATTGCTACACGAACAAGGAGAGTACATACACACTGATGCAATCATAGTTGGAGACTTTAATACCCAACTAGCATTCCTAAACAAATTATTGACACAAAAAAAACCAACAAAGAGATCGAGAAACTTAACCAATTGTACCTAATAGTCATCTACAAAACACTCCACCCAACAATCATGGAGTAACCATTCTACTCATCAGCACATGGAACATACTCCAAAATTGATCACATTCTTGGACATAAATCAAGCATGAAGAAATTTCCAAAAGTTGAAAGAATATACCAAGCATCCTCTCAGATCACAATGATATAAAAGTAACTAGCATCACCAACAAGAACGCCCCAAAACACACAAAGACATGGAAACAAAACAACATTTGGCTGAATGACTTTGGGGTCAACAGAGAAATAAAGACAGAAATAAAAAGATTCCTGGAAACGAAAACAAAGAAACAATGTATCAAAATTTCTGGGATACCATAAAATCAGTGTTGAGTGGAGAGTTCATAGCATTACACACACATAGCAAGAAAATATAGGAATCGTGTGTAAAGAACCTATTGTTAATTTCAAGGGAGCTGAAAAGGTAAAAGGAAGTAAATCCCAATTTCAGTAAAAAATTACAGATTACTAAGATAAAGTCACAACCGCAGGAAACAGAAGACCAAACTACCATAGAAAGGATCAACAAGACAAAAAGCTGGTTCCTTGAAAGAATAAATAAGATTGAATGATCCCTGGCCAGATTGACTTAAGAAAAAAAAAAAAGAAAGTCTGAATAAACACAATTTGAAATGAAACAGACAATGTGACAACAACTCATCCTGAAGAAATTCAAAAGATTATCAGATGGCTGTCATCAATAACTCAAAAAGCAACAGATGCTGGAGAGGATGCAGGGAAAAGGAACACTGTTACATTGTTGGTACTTAAATCACTCTGTGAAAAAGATACCTGCACACACATGTTTATTGAAGCATTATTCACAATAACAAAAACATGGAACCTAATGGTGCTGCTCAGAGAAAGGACTGAAAAAAATGTGGTACATATACGCGGAATATTATGCAGCCATAAAGAAGGACAAAATTATGAACTTCACAGCATCTTGGATGGACTCAGAGGTTATAATACTGAGTGATCTGTCACAGAAACAAAGAGCTGAGTATCCCATGTTTTCACTCAAAAGTGGACCTTGAACAATTAACCTAATGCTATAAGAAAAGGATTGTTAGTAGTGGGAAATAGCAGAGGTTGGGGAGGCAGGGCAGGATTGGCAGTAGTGGGATTCTGTGGGGGGCAGGTGTGGAGCATACCTCATCAACAAGGGTGCCTGCATAATGAACATTTATATACTTAACCCTGAATTGTACCCCACATCTTTAAAATTAAAACAAAAAGGTTATCAGAGATTACTACAAATATCTGTATACAAATAAACTGGAAAATCTAAAGGAAATGGAGGAATTTCTGGCACCACCCAACCTCTCAAGATAGAAACAGGAAGAAATTGAAACACTGAACAGATTAATAACAATCCGGAAAAACCACTTAGTTATTTAAAGAAAAAGTCTTCAAAGGGAAACGTTTTGCTGAAGTGGAAGAGGTGAAACAAAAACCCGCAGAAGCACTAAAAGGCATCAAAATTGATGAGTTCAAAAGCTGTTTTGAGCAGTGGAAAATGCATCTCAATAGGTCTTATCACATACATGGAGAGTACTTTGAAGGTGTCCAAATTTTAAACATTTAAGAATAGATATGCAATTTTTAATAAATATATTCTGGGTCATTGTTGGATTCCCTTTCTTGTAGGTGTAGTGTTCTGCTTGAAGCTGTGTTGATTGTTGTTTGTTGTTCTTTTCCCCCTGTTCTATAAACTGGGTAATCCAAGTTTACCTCTTTTTAAGGTCACTGATTCATTCTTCTGCTACTTAATTAATTCTTGAGCCCCTGGAGTGAATTTTTAATGTCAGCTTTGCTATTTTTTTGACTGTAGAAATTATAGTTGGTTTACACAAAATTCCATCATTTAATTAATATTTTCTATTTGGTGAAACATTTTTCTGAGCCTTTAGTTGTCTAGACATGGTTTCTTCAAGGACAGATTTTATTGATTACAGCTTTTTCCTTGACTATGGGCCATTGTGTCTTTGTGTATCTCACATTTTTTTGTTGAAATGTGAATGTGTAAAGTAATATAATGTGGCATCTCTAGAAATTAGATCCTTTCATCAGGGTGTATTGTCAGTATTTGATAGTAGTGTTTGGTTGTTTATTGTGTTTTTGGACTAATTCTATAAAGCCTGTAATCTTTGTTGTACAAGCCACTGAAGTCTCTGGTTGGTTTTTTAGTGATCAGCTAATTGTTCAATAGTGATTTCATTAAATACTTTGAATCAGTAAGCTTCCAGCCTTTGCTGAAAGACATTGTGTGTTTATTGGGATATACTTTTAGCACTAGTTAGGTGTTTTAAAGTTCTGCCTTATCTTTCTCCTCTTGCTTGTGCAGAGCTTCAAGATCAGCCAAAGGTGAGAGATTAGGAACTTGTCATGTCCTTCATGTGCATAGAGACATCCCTTTGCATGACCATTTGTTCCTAGATTTTCATTAATATGTTGCAACTTTTCAAAGCCACTTCTCCCCATTTCATTTTCCAATTTTTCATTCTCCAAGTTTTTTTTTTTTAATTTTTTTGCGAAATGTTTTGGTCAGCTTCTTGTTAACACCAGCTTGCATGTTGCCTCACGCCACCATAGTCTCAGACAATTTCAGATAATTATTTTTGACAAATACCTCAATGGCAGTGTTAAGTCAGAAAAAGCGATGACAAGCCATGAGAATCGAGCTTTAAGGACACATCAAAGCGAATAAAGAGGATAATTCTCTGGGAGTGGGGTCTTGTGAAACTTCAACCACATTCTGCCCCTCCAGTGGCTATTTAACTTGATATTCACAGCTATTGTAGTTCGGAGTCTGTTGATTTTCAGTGTTACTGCAGAGGTGGGGAAATAGTGTTTTGATTAGGATAACTTAATATTCCAGAAAGGTCACCATTCTTACAGAGATTGTCTATTTTTCTTAAATAAGCAGTACTCAGATTGTTAAGCCCTTACTTTATTTAGAGAATATTTGTAATATATAAATCTGGCAAAATGCTTCCTTCCAGAATATGCAAAAAAATCTCAACTCGATTACAAAATGTGCAAGAAATTTGAGAACTTTATGAAAAAAAGATATTGCAAATGTTCAATAAACATGTAATAAGATATTAAGTACTATTAGTCATCTGGAAAACACAAACTAGCACTATAGTGAGGTACTGCAAACCACCCGGTAGAATGACTAAAATGAAAATAATAAATAACCAGGAGTTGACAAGTATGTGGATCAACTGGAACTTTCATACATTGTTTTTTTGTTTTTGAGTTGGAGTCTCACTCTGTCGCCCAGACTGGAGTGCAGTGGCCGTTCCAGACCACCGCAGACTCGCCTGCTGGGCTCCGGCGATCCTTCCACCTCAGCCTTCCAAGTAGCCGAAATTACAGGCACGCGCTACCACACTCGGCTGATTTTTTGATTTTTATTATAGAGATGACGTCTCGCTGCCCAGGCAGGTCTCGAACCCGCGGGCTCAGGCAATCCACTCACCTCAGCCTCCCAAAGGCGCGGGATTACAGGCTGAGCCACCAAGCCCGGCTTATACATTGTTAATAGGAATGCAAAATGGTACAATCACTTTGGAAAACACTTTGACCTTTCATTTTACATTTTAAAAAAAGTATTTATTTATTTTTAGATTAACACATAATAATTGTACATATTTATTCCTAGGCAAAAGAATATTTATTCATCGTCTTAGTTTAACAAATTACTATTAAACATCCACCAGTGATATTTCTAAACTTGTATGCAATATATAATGATCAAACCAGGGAAATTATCATAGCCATCGCCTCAGACATTTATCATTTCTTAGTACTGGGTACATTCCAAATCCTCTTCTGGTTACTTGAAAATATACAATAAATTATTGTTAATTATAGTTACCCTATAGTGCTATAGAATATTGGAATCTTTTCCTTGTATCTAGCCATAATTTTGCATACATTAATCAGTACCTGTTAACCCCTTCCATCTACCCTTCTAAGCCTCTAGTAACCACTATTCTGCTCTCTACTTCTGTGAGTTCAACTTTTGTATCTCCCACAGATGAGTAAGAAAATGTGGTATTTATCTTTCTATGCTTGGCTTATTTCATTTAACATTATGTCCTCCAGATTCCACTGTGTACATATACCACATTTTCTTTATCCATTCGTCTATTGACAGACTCTTAGATTTATTTAATATGTATGCTGTTGTGAATAGTGCTGAAATAAGATGGGGATGCAGATATCACTTTGACATACTGATTTCCTTTATTTTGGCTATATACCCAGTATTGGGATTGCTAGATTATATGGTAGTTCTATTTTTAGTTTTTTGAGGAACCTTCATACCATTATTCATAATGACTGCACTAATTTACATTCCTACTAAAATGTGTGAATTTCATTTTCTCCACATTCTTGCCAGCATTTATTTTTGTCGTTTTCATAATAGCCATTCTAACTTGGGTGAGATGATATCTCATTGTGGTTTTAATTTGCATTTTTATGATGATTAGTGATATTGAGTATTTTTAACATACTTGTTTGCCATTTATATGTCTTCTTTTGAGAAATGTCTTTTCAGATTGTTCATGTTTTAATCAGATTATCATTATTTTTGCTGTTGATTTGTTTGACTTTCTTGCATATTAATCTCATGTTGGATGAATAGTTGGCTAATATTTTCTGCCATTCTGTTGGTTGTCTCTTTACTTTGTTGATTATTTCCTTTGCTATGCAGAAGGTTTTTAGCTTGATACATTTGTTTAGTTTTGCTTTTGTTATCTGTGCTTTTGAGGTCTTTGTCATAAAATCTTTGCCCAGACCAACATTCTAAAGTGTTTTCTTCATGTTTTCTTGCTGTAGTTTTATATTTGAGTATTACATATGTCTTTAATCCATTTTATTTTTGTACATGGTGAGATAGGGATCTAGTTTCATTCTTCCTCATATAGACTTAGTTTTCCCAGAACCATTCATTGAAGAGACTGTATTTTCCCCAAGATACGTTCTTGGTATCTTCGTTGAAAATGAAATGGTTGCTAATAAATGGATTTATTTTGGGCTTTCTGTTTTGCTCACTTGGTCTATGTGCCTGCTTCTATGCCCGTACCATGCTGTTTTGGTTAGTATAGTTTTATAGTATATTTTTACGTCAGTGTGATGTCTTCAGCTTTGTTCTTTTACTCAGCATTTCTTTGGGTGCTTGGGGTCTTTTGTGGTTCCATATGAATTGTTGGGACTTTTTTCTATTTATGTGAAGAATATCATTGATATTTTAATAGGGATTACGTTGAATATGTAAATTGTTGGGTAGTTTGATTATCTTATTCATTAATATGAAATGTCTTCAAATTTTGTGTATGTGTGTGTCCTGTTCACTTTTTCATCAGTGTTTTATAGTTTTCCTGGCATAGATCTTTCACTTTCTTGGTTAAATTTATTCCTAAGTATTTGATTTTTTGTAGCTATGATCAATATGATTGCTTTACTGATTCATTTTTCAGCTCGTTCATTATTGCTACTGATTTTAGTATGTTGATTTTGTGTCCTGTAAGGTTACCAAGTTTGTGTGTCTGTTTTAACAGTGTTTGGGTTGAGGTTTTCTGAGTATGAGGCCATGTTGTCTGTGAATAAGGCTAATTTTGTCAGTTTGTGTGCCCTTTAGTTTTTTTCTTTTGTCTAATTGCTCTGGCCAAGACTTCCAGTAGTATAGTGAATAAAAAGGGGTGAAACTGGACGTCCTTGTCTTGTTCCAGATCTTAGAAGAAAGGTCTTCATTTTTCCTTATTTGGCATGATGTTAGCTATATGGTTGTCATATATGGTCTTAATTATTTTCAGGTTTATTTCTTTTATACCCAGTTGTATTAGGGGTTTTTTATTATAAAAGAATGTTGAATGCGATCTCAGCATTTATTAAAATAATCATATGGTTTTTGTTCTTGGTTCTGTTAATATGACATATAATGTTTATTGATTTTGCATATGTCAAACGATCCTTGTACCCTTGCAATGAATCCCAGTTGATCATGGTTAATGGTCTCTTTAATGTGTGGTTGAATTTGGTTTGCTAGCATTTTTGTTTATCATTTTTGCATCTATGTTCATTAGGAACATTGGCCTGTAGGTGTATTGTTGCTGTTGTTGTATCCTTACTTGGTTTTGATATCAGTGTAATGCTCACCTTGTAGAGTAAGTTCGGAACTATTTTGTCTTCTTCAGTTTTTTTGAAGTGTTTTAGTACAATTGATATTAGTTCTTGTTTAAATGTTTGGTATTTAGCAGTGAATGGAGTAGCTTGTGTAGGGAAAGACGTATTTTTGTAGGTGTGTGAGTTCTACAGAGTCAATTTGGTAGGATGCTTTGGGTTTGGTTCTAGGTGTGTGGAACAGTGTAGTCTCCATATCATTTCTTCAGCTGTAATCAAAACCAGTGATATCTGCAAATGCCTATGTGGCCTACACTCTGGGTGTTTGTGGAGGCAGTGCTTCAACTATTTGGATGTGGACTGCTAGGCAGACTGGTTCTCAAGCTCTGGGTGTGGGGTAGGGTGTGCATGCTGAGCACAGTCCCAGCAGTGGTTGAGGATGTGGGGTTGCAGTCAACAGTGGTTGCTTGGCAGGTTGGCCCATGGTCCCTGAAGGGTGTATGTGGCATGTGGATCTTTTCTTATGGAGTTAAATGTATACTTAACAATTTACTATATAATCTATACATTGGAGGAATGAAAACATATTTTGCAGAAAGGATTATGCATAAATTTTTCTTGCAGTTTCATTCACAATAGTGAAAAACTAGAAAAAAGTTCATGAATAAACAATGGGATATATTTGCACAATGAAATATCTCTTCGCAAAAAAAGAACAAATTACTGATACACTTGACAACATGAGTGAATTTTGAAAACATTGTGCAGCCCCTAATGAGTCAGACACAAAAGAGTATATTATACGATTCCATTTTTAGTGAAACTTTGGAAAAGTATTGTGATGAGAAGATAGGTGTCAATACCACATTAATTAATTAATAATGCTTGTATTCTGCCTCATTCCCTGAATGTTTAAAGTGCCTAAAAAGCACCACTCAACTACGTTCTAGAATGAATAAGTGAAAGGTGAAGTAAAAACATTATAGAAGTCACATAAGGTGATGGAGAGAGAACCTCAAAGATAGCCTGGAAAATAATGAGATAGTGGCATGATGAACAGGAGTGGGGAGATACTGAGGAGGTTAAAATGATGATTTCACATGGTTTGCAGTGATGGTATTTTAGAATGATAAGCAATGATATGTGTCACACATGACAAATATTTCTAGGTTATTTGTGGGTTATTTGGAGTCTGATTGTCACTCATTTCATTGATCTAAAATATGAGTCTTTTTGTAACTTTCCTCAGTACAGAAGACAGATATATTCTTTTCAATTAAGAGTTGTGAATTTATGCTTGTTCATATTTTTTAATGTGATTTGTCTGCATTGTTTCTCTTTTTTTTTGTTTGTAAGGTAATGATAGAAATTCTTATTTTGGGATAGTTGTGAGCAGTAAATGAAAATGCCTGTGCAAATTTTTCATAAAATTTCAAGCCCTGTGTAGATGTAAGGGAATGTTTAGAAGGTCTGAAGTCTGGAGTAAAGAAGAGGCTGGTGTTAGATAATGAAAAGGGGAATGAAGGCAACTCCTTTCTTATTTCATGGCTTTATTTTCAAATACTACAAATGTTGACAATTGTAGTATTTGTTGTGTCTGAAATGTTCAGATAATTCTAGAAGAGGAGTGATGAATAACTGTTCCTTCCTTGACCCTTGACTCAAGTAACACTTAGGAAATAGTGGTATGTTTGGAAGAGCAGTGTAAGAAATGTTTTTATTTAATTTTCCTGAGAGTAACAGAGAGCAGATGAGGAATTCTGGGCCTGACTTTTTTTTACTGTTAGCCAAGGAGACCAGTGAAAAGCTATTGTTTTCCAGATATGGAGCCAGTTTTGTGTTCTCTTTGCTGATGCACTATGGAAGGATTTGAAGGATGTGCATGCTGTTCTCACATTTATGCGGTTCAGGTTTGTAGTGGAAAATGTAATTCTAGATTTTTGAAATTGTAAGAAGCCATGGTAACCTGGACTGTAGTCCTCAAACTGTGTAAAAATGTTGTTATTATTACTTTCAGTGATTAGTTCAAAGAGTTAAGACTCAAAATTCTGAAAATAAGTATTTCTGAAAGTGGAGCAGACAAAATGGGAAAGAAAAATTCTTGGCATGTTTTAGCCAAATGCTATAATATGCTTTACTGTGCTTTTGCTGAACTGTGATAGCTTTTCATAGCAAGGAATAGATGCTGTTGCTTGCCTGGTATCCATTTACCTTAGCCCGAGAGCAAATACTTAATGTCATTAAGTACATACCTCTGATAGATTGAAAGATGGAGGATGAGGAGAATGATGAAACTAGGGAGAAAAAGAAGACATAGGAAAAGGCAAACAAAAATAACCACCAAGCTTTAGATTTCCTAGAAGATGGTCTAATGGGTTAGCTTAGTTGGTGAGAACACTGCTCCTAAAGTTTAAAGAGCAAATGGATGCCCTAGGGCTTGTATAAAAATGCAATTTCTGATTTATTAGTTCTAAACTGGGGCTTGTTGATGGGCATTTTCTTCAAAATTCCAGGTGATGGTGATGATGATAATGATGATGATGATGATGATTTTCTGAGAACCACTGTTGGAGTGTAGCAAGTGTAAAGAATTTGGTTGGACCTCTTGTTGAAGCACATATTAAAAAAATCTCAATAAAGATAATTTTTCAAAAGTGTAGCCAAATGTGATTTAATTTTATATGATCATTAAACTTTTATATACTAAACTTCAAAATCATTGACCAAAAATAATAGCATTTATCTGGTCATTTCACCCTATTTTTTTTTTCTTTCATTTATTGCTTCTTAGGTTAGGTCTCTTGAGAAATACTTTGTGAGCAAGTTAAATTTCTTCCTTTGCTACATAGTATACTAACCCAGGTTGCCATCTGGTTAACATGTGGTTCCTATGTTGTCATGGATAGGGCCCTGGAGAAGCAGACAGACCACCTGGCTTGTAATTCCAGCTTTGCCAGGTAACTCTGGGACCTTGAGCTCTACATCTGTAAAATGGAGCTAATTCTTTCTTTATAGAATGATTGTGAATATTTGTTTTGTGAGAGGTGATAAAGCATCTAGTGTTTTACTCATTATGAGAGCTTAGTAAATGCAAAAGCAGACCCCCTTAAGAGTACTACTAAGTAGTTTTAGGTTTTCCAGACTTTGGGTTGAACAGGTCAGAAAGGAGAGGTGTTGAGAATAAAAACATGGATATAACTTTGAAGGACTTCACTAAGCCGTCCCCTTTCCCTTTTTTAACTTGTGATTTTAATCTCTCAAACTTTCTTTTGCTGAAGGTCTGATTTTTCAACTTAAGTGCAAGTTTAACTTTTTAACTTAAATTTTTTAACTTAAATGCAAGTTGCTACCTGCTCAGAGCACTTACCCTTGTTTTTCTTTTATCTGCTCTAACAGAGATGAGGAAATAGGTCAAAGGATAGCAGTGTTGACTTTTTCTCCTGTTCCCTTTCCTTTGCAGATTACTCCTCTGCTGTTCAGAAATTTTCCCAGACGCTGCAGTCATTTCAGTTTGATTTTATTGGAGACACTCTGACTGATGATGAGATTAACATCGGTAAGTCTTCAGCTTTGTGTGGCCATGTGACTCTTAGGCAAGCCTGAGATCATACAGCCTTTTTTGGTTTGTGGATTCTGAACACCTGGATACCTTTATCCCCTGTGGTCCACTGCCAAACCCCTGAGAGGCTGCTTAGGACAAACAAGGAACCATTCCCTGCCAGTCCCATTTTCCTATCACACAAGAGCAATCCGAAGGTATCCCTTAAACTTCCATGGAGGCTTTTGACTCGGTCAGTATGCAAGGAAACTTTTCTTTAAAGCATCTGGTACATGAAAATAGATATTTTCATAGAGGATAAATTAGAGTGATTTTTTGGGGGTTTATTTTCCAAAATAACTTGGAATAAAATTCTTCTAAGGAACAAATTTTCCTCGAAACTTTAAAATTACCATTTATATATGTACAACTTTTCAGGCAATAGGAGGTTTGGCATCTCCCTTGGGAACTGAATTTAACAATTTGCTCTATTATCTATACAATCTTGAAGAAGATATTACTCCTCTCTGAGTCTGTCTTGTCCTGTGTAAAATGGGGTTAATATATCTTGTTCTCAAGGATATTAAAAGAGATTGAGCAGTGGAGGTAAAAAGAACTTGGTGTTTGTATTAGTTGCTATGAAGTTAATGCAGGGACTGACAAACTATGATACTTGGGCCAATTCCAGACCCACACCTGTTTTTGTAAATAACGTTTTATTGGAACATAGTTACACTTATTCATTTAAGTATTCTCTGTGGGTGTTTTGTGGTACAACAGCAGTATTGAGTAGTAGTGAACAAGACTGGATGGTCCCCAAAACTTAAAATATTTACCTTCTGGCTATTTCAGAAAATATTTGCTGATTCCTGAGTTGAAGTATTGGTATAAAGGATTTGCTAGATGATAATATTGAACCACAGAACTATTGTAACTGATGTTCTGTTACTGGAACAAGTTAGGAACACAGTTATAAGCCCCAGAACTAAAATACAAAAATGTAATTTTATTAATAAATGCCTATTGTGATAAATTTGAATAATGTATAAAAGTTTAAGATATTTTTGCAAAGAAGTAGCATTTTGGACATACTGGTGTATTATCTTTATCTTTACATGTATCTTTTTCTTTCTATGTAGTTTTATACATAATTCTTTTTTTATTATTACATTTTATCATAAGCATGCTTCCCGTGTCATTTACAATTCTTTGTAAGTTTTTTTGGGGGTGGGAAGAGCATCGTTTTGTTCACTGCTCTTTTCCCAGCACATAAAGGAGTGACTGGCTTATAGTAGATGCTCAATACATTTGTGCTAATTGAATGAATAATGGATGCATTGATATTTCATTATTATAGGTGCTATACTCCATTTAATATTTAATTTTTCTTGGAACTCTAGCTTATTTCCCATCTTTCACTATTATAAATAGTACTGCAATGAATATTTTTGTGAGATTCAGATTGGTGACTGTTTTGGTTAAATGTGGCTGTGTAACTAATGAGGGAGATATTTGTATTATTTACTTATTCATGCCATTTCATTCTACTTCTGTAAATCTATCCTGGTCCAAGGCATAACTTATTTAAAAGTTAACATTATTGGGCTCTGGAATCAAGTAGCCCAAGTTTGAGCTCTGCCTATGCAATTTACTTTCTCTGTAACCTTGGCAAGAGACTTTATCTCTCTAAGTGTTAATTTTTGTCATCATATAAAATGTGGATGAGATAATCAATGCTATGTGTGAAGAGTGTCTAAATAAATGTTAACTGTTTCAACATTATTGTTAATTTAAGATTTGAAGCCGGGCTTGGTAGCTCAGCCTGTAATCCCGCGCCTTTGGGAGACTGAGGTGAGTGGATTGCCTGAGCCCGCAGGTTTGAGACCCGCCTGGGCAGCGAGACC
>NW_007200445.1:66662-74503 GCF_000164805.1 Carlito syrichta | reverse complement strand
GGCAGTGGCCACTGCACTCCAGTCTGAGCGACAGTGAGACTCCAACTCAAAAAAAAAAAAAAGATTTGATTTCTTTGTATTTCTTTCTTAAAACAATTGCTACTTGCCTGTCAGTTGGTGACTTTGAAGAGTGGGAGATACATGGTACATGAAATTCCATAATTGGCTCCTTTTTCTGCTAAAGGATCTGACGTTTAACTGGTACCCACTTATCCCAAAGCCAATATTTTAGAAAAAAGTCTCTCAAACAGGGTGTTTCTCTCTGCTCTCATACTACCACAAACAGTCATCAACATAGAATAAGACTTCTATGACCAAATGTGGGGAGTTTCCCCCACACGTCAAATAGTGGATACCAGTTGGATATCCTCTAATTTAATTACAAAACTATTTACTTGGAGATAGTGTTAGATCCCACAGGTTGAGACCTCAGTCCCATGAAGTTGTCCCTACTCCCCAGGTACCAGTTGCAAGTCCGGTCCTCCAGAACTTCTGACCTACCAGTTTCAAGTTGGTGATTCCATGACCCCCGTGCTTTGGGTTTGATCAGTTTGCTAGAGTGGTTCACAGAACTCAGGAAAACACTTAAGTTTACTGGTTTATTATAAAGGATGGTATAAAGGATATAGATTAGGAGATTAATAGGGCTAGGTATGGGGGAAAGGGCAGGTAGCTTCTATGCCCTCTCCACATGTGCCACCTTCCAGGAACCTCCATGTGTTCAGTTGTCCAGAAGCTTTCCAAACTCTGTCCTTTTGGGTTTTTATGATGGCTTCATTACATGGGTATGATTGACAACCATGTAGAAATGTGATTGGGCACAAAGGGTATGATTTCGTACTAATAGACAGTGGGGAAACCTAACAAGGCCTGTCTCTTCAGGTTCTTCTTGCCCTCTTTGTGCAGCATTCCTTTCTCCAGAGTATGGGGCAAGAGCTTCTGTGGAATGAGAGTCTTCTGACTCACAATCAGATTAGAGTCCTGCCCTTGGACAGGTGAAGGGAAGACTGGAGAAGGTGAATGGTGGGGGTGGGTGGGTGCAGGGAGGAGAGGAGAGAGACAGGAAGAAAGAAGAGAAGGGAGGGAGAGAGGGAGAGAAGAAGGTGGGAAGGAAGGGGAAAAAAAGGTTGTCTTTGAGGTTACAAGTCTGGTTGACTGGCAGGCTAGGAATGCAATGAACCAAAATAAGGAAGTCAGTAGGATGTAGGGAAAATGCTTAGCTGGGTTTTGACTCAAAGCAAAGACCAAGTAAATAATGGATAAATGTCAGTATGAGCCTAATTACTAAACCCCAGGTATAAATAAATCCTTATGTTGATGGGCCTCATGATCTGTTCTCTTCAAATGGCACAGTAAGAGTTGTAGGTAGTGATACATCAAGAGCTAGAAACCCCCCATATCTTTAAAATAAAAAAAAAATTTAAAAATGAAAAAAGAAAAAGAACTAGAAACTAAAGAAATAGGCCCTGATAAGATATTCAGAGGGGGTACTTATCAGGTCACGTTCAAAAATGATTCCATGCATTATCATAGTGCAAAGGGCCAATACTGGTTCCACATAAGCCTGGTAGATTGTAAACTTTGGGAGTTGATTGAGCACTATGGACTCTCTCTCTCTCTCTCTCTCTCTCTCTCCAAGAAAACAAACATAAGCACATACTCACACATTAATGTATAAAACTGGGGTAGAGGCTTTCACAGAACTCCTTATAGGGAGGTATACTCGGACAGGAATATCTGAAGTAAAGAAAGAATGGCAGTGCCCTAGAAGATTGAAATTTGAAGAAGGTAGCACTAAATCACAAGTGGGTGAGGTGAGAAGACGATAAAGAAAACAAAGCCAGAAACAGAGAAGTAAGATACAGTCCCAACTGCCAAATGTCCCTGTGTGCTAAGTAGGAGAAGTAGCACAGCTGCCTAATGTTTCTAGTCTACAGACTCCAGCAACACACTCTTTGTTCAGGTATTTATGGTTTCAGGAGTTTGTCTTGGAAGCTTTCATACCACTAGCCCCAGAGCCCTGAATTGATATCTGGTTAGAATGAGGTAAGTCAGGTGCTTGGAGCTCAGATTTAAGGAGGCACTTACTCTCAGGGTCATGCAAGTGCATGTTAGCACCTGAGAGTGAATGTGGCCTCTTTAAAGTTTGCAGCCTGAGTGCCTTACTTGTCTCAACCTTTTCCAGTTCTGATCTCAACTGAATTTGTAAAGAATGAGTGAGCTTTAGAGAAAGACTTGCAAAGAAAATAAATCTATAAAGGCACAGGTGAAAAAAATGAGGTTATTTTTCTAGAAACTGGAATTGATGAAATGTGGCTCGGAAGAACTGGTAGGATTCAGAGAGAAGATCGAAGAGGTGTTTAGTGACTCAGAGTGGTTTGGACATAGGATGGCAATCAATACTTTGTCTCAGTGACTTAGTAATGGTGGTGTGACTTGTGGCAAACAGAAAAAGGCATGCCCCATCTAAAGGCAGCATCATCGAATGGGCTTCAGTGACTGTTGCTGTCTGAAAATGTAGGCCCAATTTTGCCACATGTCTGATTTTTTACCAGAAGGAAATATCCAAATGTTTTATCCATAGTAACTCTTTTTTCTTTTCTTTTCTTTTTAGAGACATGGTCTTGTTCTGTGGCCCAGGCTGGAGTGTAGTGGTGTGATCATCCCTCACTGCAGCTTCAAACTCCTGGGTTCAAGTGATCCTCCCACCTCAGCCTCTGGAGTAGCTGGGACTATAGGCTGGTGCCACCACGCCTAGCTAAATATTTTTAATTTTTGTAGTGACAGGGTCTCACTATGTTGCCAAGGTTGGTCTTGAACCCCTGACGTCAAGCGATTCTACTGCCTCAGCCTCCCAAAGTGCTGGGATTACAGGCGTAAACCCATTATACTTGGTACATAATACCTCCTTTTAAGTGTTGGTGATTAAGTCAAATTTAAAAGACTGTATAGTTCAAATAAAACATACATGTTGACCAGATATAGCCAGTAGGTTTGTGACACCTGGGTTAGATGGTGAAGGGCCTGATATATCTCATGAAATAATTTGGCTTGTATCCTGATGTTTATAGGAAGTAATATATGGATAGGAATAAATTAGGTAGGAGAACCCAGGCAAATTTCCTTAAAAACCCTGGAGATTATTTGGTGGATCTCATTGGAGAGACTCATATTTCAACCCTGAATTTTAGTGTTGTTGTCACCAGAGCAGGGTGTAGGTCAGGTGAACTCTGGTTGCATAGTTCTTTTTTTCTGTGCATCTACCTTTCTACACCTCTACAGAGGTTGGCACCCATTGGCTTTTAGTAAATAATTTGTTTATGCCTGCAGAAAAAAAGCAGTGTTACCAAATCTCAGACTGTAAATCACGTTGCCACTCTAGTCATCTCAACATATTTGAAGAAACTATGTGCTTTGTGGACCAATAATATTAAGGTTAAACTTACAGGTAGACCGCTTCATCAGCCTCCCATTACTTCTTTCTGGAAGATGAGGGTTCAGATAAAGTTCACCATTTTCAGTGTCTCATACCCTTACTTTTTTTCAATGTCCTCACACCCTTACTTTTGTTCAATGTCAGTGAAACTGACAGCAGGTCATAAATCACTTGATTGGGATGAAGAAGGACCTAAGAAATAGTCTCTTGAGGACTTTGTGTTGTTTCTGTAATAAAACTCATTTAATTACTTGTGGAGAGGTGATGGCAAAGTTTAGTTGTTTTAGGGTCCTGGAGACATCAGGCATCTTGAAAGATGGTTGGCTAAAATGAAAAAGATAAATATTAATATATAAGGTTGTATAAAAATAAAGAGCCAGGAGTTGAATTCTGAAGGTCCAGTGAGTTCCATTAGATCAGTGGTAGAAAACCTTTTGGTTATGTAGTACCTCTCATGGACTTTCTTGGCACTCTTGAGCTGGGATATCCGTGCTCTTGTGACATTTTTCACAACCGTGGCTATCTCTCAAATAGAGGTATGTATGAACCAAACATTTTGCCAGATGGTTTTAGTTTAGGCAATGACTTTTCTGAGGAGAATACTAGTCCGGTGCACTGTCTGCTGTGGTGACAAGCCCTTGGAGGTTTATATCAAATTGTTCTCAATGGTGCTAAGTTATATGGTAAGAGGGAAAGTAAAAGTGTTGCTTGGGAGAATTATAGCCAGATATTGAAGGAATGGGAAGAACATATATTAAGTATGTATAATGTGGGCAAGGTAACAGAATGCAGTTTGATTTACAGGTAGATACCCAAACTGTTTTTTTGACGGGATGACAGGGAGTTAATTAAATCTCAACGTGACAGGTTTGCGTGCTCATCAGTTACCCGCAACTAAGAGGTGAAAAATGGCTCAAAGACAAAGGACAGTGGAAAACTCTGATAACCCAAAAGGATGTGTAATGGATAATGCACTGTTTTCCAGTGAAACACCAAAAATCTCTCTGTTCTGATGAAAGTTGTTGTCAAAGAAAAAAATATTCGTTTTTTCAATTATTATTTTCTATTTCAATGACTTTAAGGGGATGAAAATGGTTTTTGGTTATAAAGATGCATTGTATAGTGGTGAAGAAGTCTGGACGTTAAATATACTCCCCCCACCAACCTGCGCACATTGTACCCAGTAGGTGATTTTTCATCCCTATCCCCTTCCATCCTCCTTCTGAGCCTCCAGTGTACATCATACCGTTCTGTATGCCTTTGCAGATCCTTAGTTTAGCTCCCATGTGTAAATGAGAACACTCAGTATTTGGTTTTCTGTTCCTGTGCTACTTTGCTTAGGGTGGTAGTCTCCAATTCCATATAAGTTGCTGCAAAAGACATTATTTCATTCTTTTTTTTTAATGACTGGATAGCATTCCATGGTGTGTGTGTCTGTGTGTGTGTGTGTGTGTGTGTGTGTGTGTGTGTGTGTGACATTTAATTTATATACTGATTAATTAATGGGCATTTAGGTTGATTCCACATCTTTGCAATTGTAAATTGTGCTGTGATACACATAGGAGTGCAGGTGTCTTTTTTTTTTGTGTAATGTCTCTGTTCCTTTGAGTAGACACCAAGCAGTGGGATTACTAGATCAAATGGTAGATCTACTTTTAGTTCTTTCTTTTAGATCTCCATTGAGGTTGTACTAATTTACATGCCCACCAACAGTGTATAAGTGTTCCCTTTTTAAGCACAGCTGTGCCAACATCTATATTTTTAATTTTTAATAGTGGCTATTCTGATTTGTGTATGGTGGTATCTCATCATTGGTTTTAATTTGTATTTCCCTGATGATGAGTGATGTTGAGCGTTTTTCATGTTTGTTGACCACTTACTTGTATATCTTCTTTTGAGAGATGTCTGTTCATGTTGTTTGCCCAGTTTTTAATGGAGTCTTTGCTTTTTGCTCACTGATTTGTTTGAGTTCTGTGTAGATTCTGGATATTAGTCCTTTGGCAGATTTGTAGTCAGAAAATATCTTCTCTCATTCTGTAGGTTGCATATTTATTCTTTTGAGTATTTATTTTGCTGTGCAGAAGCTTTTTAGTTTAATTGATTCCTGTTTATTTTTGTTTTTGTTACATTTGCTTTTGGGATCTTAGCCGTAAATTCTTTGCCAAGGTGATATCCAGAAGAGTTTTACTTTTAGGACTTTTATGTTTTCAGGTCTGACATGTCTTTAATCCATCTTGAGTTAATTTTTGTTTATGGTGAGAGATAAAGATCAAGTTTCCTTTTTTCTCCATGTAGCTATCCAGTTTTCCCAGCACAATTTGTTGAACTGGGTGTTCTTTCTTTAGTGCATGTCTTTGTCTGCTTTGTCAAAGATCAGTTGCGTGTAGGTATTTGGGTTTACTTGTAGATTTTCTATTCTGTTCCACTTGTCTATGTGTACTAGAACCATGCTTTTTTGTTACTATGGTCTTGTACTATTATTTGAAGTCTGGTAGTGTCATGGCTGCAGCTTTGTTCTTGTTGCTTAGGATTGCTGTGACTATTCTGGCTCTTCTTTGGTTCTGTATGAATTTTCAGATTGTTTTTTATAATTCTGTGAAAAATTTTGTTGGTAATTTGATAGAGATTGCACAGAAACTATAGATCACTTTGGGTAATATGTTCATTTTAACAATGTTGATTCTTCTAATCTATGAGCATGGAATATTTCTCTACTTGTTTTTTTCCTCAACAATTTCTTTCATCAGTGTTTTGCAGTTCTCCTTGTAGAAATCTTTCACCTCCTTGATTAAATATATTCGTAGGTATTTTAGCTTTTTGGCTGCTATTGTAAATGGAATTGAGTTCTTGATTTGATTCTCAGCTTGGTCGCTATTGGTGTATAGCAGTGCTACTGATTTGTGAGTGTTGATTTTGTATTCTGAGACTTTATTGAATTCATTAATCAAGTCCAGGAGTCTGTGGGGGCAGTCTTTCGGATTTTCTATGCATAAGATCAAATTATCAGCATACAGGGATAGTTTGATTTCTTCTTTTCCAATTTGAATACCCTTCATTTCTTTCTCTTGCCTGATTGCTCTGACTGGGACTTTTAGTACTATATTGAATAAAATCATTTTTGATAAAAAAATCAAAAGAGCTGGTCTTATTACAGTCACATTTGGCCTGATTATTTACATAATGTCAGCAAGAATGGTAATTTACCATATGGGTCTTCTTTTTTTTTTTTTGAGTTGGACTCATTCTATCACCTAGACTGGTGTGCAGTGGCACATTCATGGCCACTGCAGCCTCGACCTGCAGGGTTCAGGTTATCCTTCTGCCTCAGCTTTCCAAGTAGCTGGAACCAGAGGTATTTTCTGTCATGCCTGGCTAAATTTTTTTTTTTTTTTTTTTGAGTTGGAGTCTTACTCTGTCGCCAAGGCTGAAGTGCAGTGGCATGCTCACCGCCACTCATGCGTTGACCTGCTGGGCTCCGGCGATCCTTCTGCCTCAGCCTTCCAAGTACCCAGAACTGAAGTTACGCTACCACGTCTGGCTAATTTTTGATTTATTGTAGAGACGAGGTCTTGCCAAGTCACCTGGGCTGGTCTTGAACCCTCGGGCTCAGGCAGTCCCCTCACCTCAGCCTCCCAAAATGCTGGGATTACAGGCTGAGCCATGGAGTCTGGCCTTTGTTTGTTTGTTGTTGTTGTTGTTGATGTTGTTGTTTTCATTGTAGAGAAGAGGCCCAGGCTGGTCTTCAGGCCTTGGTCTCAAGCAGTCCTCTCACCTCAGTCTCCCAAAATACTGGAATTACAGGTGTGAAGCACCACACCCAGTTTATATGGGTCTTCTTAAGTTTGCTTTGCTGGAAGTTTCCATAGGGAAATCTCAGATTGGATTTTTAAAAATCTCTTGAGGCTAGGAAACCAAGCTAAGAACTCCCCACTAGATTTCTCACCTGCAGTATTTGTAAATTTTGTGGAATTCCATTCTTCTTTGGGTTCTTGAAATATCCTTAGATTTTTGGAATTCCTGGGAAAATACTTTTCTTACTCACGTAGAAGGCCTGGAAAACTATAAGACAGGTACCAGGCCAGTTTTCCCATGAGGACTTTATATACATTTGTTCCATAAAGTCAACCTTAGTTCCTTAAAAGTGACTGTCATACCTGATTGAATGAACATTATTTTCAGATATGTTCAGATATATTCCAGGCAAGGCCTTGGTGGTTTAACCAATGTTTCCAATCCTGTCTTGGTAACAAAGATGACAGATTCTTATTAAGCTTTATGCAAATAGTTACCTTTTCTTTCTTTTTTTTTTTTTTGAGTTGGAGTCTCACTTTGTTGCCCAGACTAGAGTATAGTGGCCGCTCCCGGCCACCGCCGCCTTGACCTGCTGGGCTCCGGCGATCCTTCC
>NW_007200445.1:49575-66571 GCF_000164805.1 Carlito syrichta | reverse complement strand
CTCACCTCAGCCTCCCAAAGCGCGGGATTACAGGCTGAGCCACCGAGCCTGGCAATAGTTACATTTTCATGAAAATAAGAATATTTAATAAGAGTTTCTAAATCCCATGGGGTATTTGGAAGAGAATAAGATATATTTTATAAATGTTTTATTTCAGTGTACAAAAGCATAACTTATTAAATTGGTATGAATTCTAGATCGCTTCTAAAACAAGAGATATGGGTTCTTTATATAACCAAAATATAGTACATTAAAACACCAGTAATATTCTAAACAAAACCTACAATCATCCTTCACCATTTCATTCAGTCCTATGTAATTAATTCTTGTTTTGGTTGATCTTGAAGTAGCGGGCTTATGAACTCAGCTGATTCTCAGAGTTCTTGTAATTCTTATTCAGTTTACTGGTATGATCTCAAAGTTCTTTCAAGAATGTCCTCAGAAGTCTGTACACAAAACTAATTGTCATAGTTCTTTTCCATGGAGTTCTGAAAAAGTCATTTTGTAGTCAAAAGCACTCTTGCCTGTAGTAGCTTATTGTACAGCCACTTAGGGAAGGCTCAGATTAAAACATTAAAAAAGCTATCTATAGATTACAAAATACTTAGAATGGTTGTGCTTAACTTATTTCTGATCATTTTCAAAAGTAGAAGATCTGATAAAATTTCATTACAAGAATAGTAATGCAACTGAAAAAAGATATCCATGAAATATAAAACAAGAGAAATATTAATCCAAAAAAGTTTTTAACAAAAATCTATAAATGTAATAATTAACCCTATTTTCAAAGAAAAGTATACACTACATTTAATTTATAAAAATGGATGAGCACAATCGTTATAATGAAAAAGTCTGCAGATATAATAAATCTGACACAATATACCATGAACCTACCAAGCATATAGTTATGTTATACCAGTAAAATATCAAGACTATCAAGTGAAGAGGTTGAGTAATCTGGTGTATGTACCAAACAATCTGTATATTAATAAACTTTCATCATTAGTGATCTGAATTCTCATTTGAAAACACTGGTTTGAAGATGCTAATTCTGAATTAAAGAAGTAAAGTTGTACCAAGTTAACATTTAAAAAATAACCAAAAAAAAGCCGGGCTCAGTGGCTCAGCCTGTAATCCCAGCACTTTGCGAGGCTGAGGTGAGTGGATTGCCTGAGCCCGCGGGCTCGAGACTTGCCTGGTCAACTTGGCGAGACCTCATCTCTACAGTAAACCAAAAAGTAGCCGGGCGTGGTAGCGCGCGTCTGTCGTTCCAGCTACTTGGAAGGCTGAGGCGGAAGGACCGCTGGAGCCCAGCAGGTCGAGGCTGTGGTGGCCGGGAGAGTGCCACTGCGCTCCAGTCTGGGTGACAGAGTGAGACTCCAACTCAAAAAAAATAAAAAAATGAATAACCAAAATTAAGACCCGTAACACTATACTGTTGTTGTCTAATACCAGGTGAGGCAACACCGGGACTCTCATGAGTAGAAACACATGGACAACGAGGGGACTAATGATTTTCTAAGAGTATTCTGTACAGTATATAATTCCTGAAATATGGGTACTAATAATATTTTACCCATTAAACCTAGGGAAGTCTAAACATCTCTTTCGATTCGACAGTGCTTCCTATACCACTCAGGTGATAAAACCAAAACCACCGAAACTACACACCGGACAATTAAGGCAGTAAATGTATTCAGGCTATTGCCTTAGGGGACAACCTTCATTAATGGGGTTCATTTCACAGAAAAGGAAGGCAACTTGGTGTGTTATAGAGGCAGGTAAACAAGGGAGTCATCTGCAAGTCTTATGGGAGTCATGAGGAAGGATGGAGATGGGTGTTCTATGTGATGGGAGTGTGGTCCTTTGATGTCTAGCCTTTATCAGAACACAGACCTGTCTGTGGATCACTTCGTCCCCATCATAAAGGTCCTGTTTACTCTAGTAATATTTCACTCTGAGCTCTTCTCTCTGTCCTGTCCCCCCTCACCATCTTATATCCACAGTAATGACCCTTCTACCACCTTGACTCACTTTTCTTCATGGAGTGATGGTAGGATTTAGGCACATAGTTTTGGATTTGACTGGACCTGAGGTGAGACACTGACCTATCCATGTAGTACCTATAGGATCTTATAAAGTTAATTTATTTAATAAAAATTAAAAATCGAGTTTAAGCCGGGCTCCGTGGCTCAGCCTGTAATCCCGTGCTTTGGGAGGCTGAGGTGAGTGGATTGAGTTTATTGGTATCTTTTCTTTATAATGTAAGCACACTGTATTATAAAAATATGGAAATAGGGAAAAAGATATTAACTGTAATTTGCTGAGCACCTACTATGTGCAAAATGCTTTGCATACAATATTGAAATCTCAGATGAACTTGAAAGTTGAAGACTGAAGCTAAGGGATGTTAAGAAACTTGCCCAGGATTATACAGCTAATAAGTAGCTTTAGTAGGATTTTAAATAATTTCATCTTGACTCTAAAGTTCATACATTATATGCTTTCCATAAAGGACCGCAGTTATTTTTATGTATCTCCTTCCTGTTATTTTCTTGGTCTAAACATAATTTTCTACACATAGTTGTAATCATATGTATAATTTTTCTATACAAATTTTTGTATTTTGCTTTTTGCATCACACCCTAGCTATTTTTCCATGTTCGTACATTTTGGATAATGCTCCTTTTTCTTTTTCTTTTTTTTTAGTGAAGAGACAGGGGTCTCACTCTCTCACTCAGGCCGAAGTGCAGTGGTGTATGTTCATAGCTCATTGTAGCATTGACCACTTGGGCCCTAGCAATCCTCCTACCTCAGCTTCCACAGTAGCTGGGATTATAGGCATGCCACCGTATCCAGATAAATTTCAAATTTTTTGTAGAGACAGAGTGTCACTTTGTTGCCCATGCTGGTCTCAAACTCCTGGATGCAAGCAATACTCCTGCCTCAGTCTCCCAAAGTGCTGAGATTACAGGCATAGCCACTGCACCTGGCTTGTAATACTTATTTTCGATATCTGTGATAATAATCCATTAAGTGCATATAATTAATAATTATATAGTCATTGCATTTTTTTTCAATTATTTGTTATCATTAATAATGTTGAATGCCTACCTTTGTATATAAAGACTTATCCCCCCATATCAGAATGAATTTACAAGGTAAAAAGATATAATTAAAAAAATTTTTAAAGTCTTTTATTGTTTTTTATTTTTATTAATCAATATATTTTATTATGGTGTTGTGGGGTACAGTTAAGGGTTAGGTATACAAGTATGTTTCATTCAGGCACCCTGTTGATAAGAGATGTTTCCCCGTTCCCAGACAGATATTTGCTGCCATTGATCCCACCCCCCCCCATAGTTTCCCACTACTGTCAGTCATTTTCTTATAGTATTACATTGGCTGTTAAAGGTCCATTATATGAGTGAGAACATGTGATACTCGGATCTTTGTTTCTGTGAGAGGTCACTTAGTTTTATAGACTCTAGTTCCATCCAGGTTGCTGTGAAATTCATGATTTTGTTCTTTTTTATGGCTGCGTAGTATTCCATCGTGTATATGTACCACATTTTTAAAATCCAGTCCTCATTTGATGGGCAGCATGGTTGCTTCCAGGTTCTTGCTATTGTGAACAATGCTGTGATAAACATACGTGTGCAGGAATCTTTTTTATAATGATTTGAGTTCTTTAGGATATATTCCCAGTAGTGGGATTGCGAGGTCATATGGGAGGTTGATATTTACAGCTTTTAGGAATCGCCACACTGCTTTCCACAGAGGTTGTACTAGTTTACACTTCCACCAACAGTGTAGAAGTGTTCCCTTTTTGCCACACCCTCTGCAGTACCTGTTTTTTTTTTTTTTGAGTTGTTGATAATTGCCATTCTGACTGGAGTTAGGTGGTATCTCAGTGTGGTTTTGATTTGTATCTCCCTGATGATTAGTGAGGTTGAACATTTCTTCATGTGTCTGTTGGCTGCTTGGATGTTTTCCTTTGTGAAGTGTCTGTTCATATCTTTTGCCCATTTTATAATGGGGTTGTTTGTTTTTTTCTTTTCAGCACATTTGAGTTCCTTGTAGATCCAAGATATTAAGCCTTTGTCAGACCTGGTGTTGGCAAAAAGTTTTTCCCAGTCTGTAGGCTGTCTCCCTGCTCTCTTGATGGTTTATTTGGCTTTGCAGAAGGTTGTCAGTTTAATAAGGTCCCACTTGTCTATCTTCTCTCTTATGACCTGTGGGTTTCGGGTTTTGTTCAGGAATTGGATGCCTGCTCCATTTCCATGAGGGTATATCCTTCATTTTCTGAGGTTCTTATGGTTTGAGGTTTTACATTTAGGCCTCTGATCCATTTGAAGTTAACCTTTGTGCATGGGGATAGTTTCAATCTTCTGTATGTGGTCAGCCAGTTTTCCCAGCACCATTTACTGAATAGGTTCTCCTCTTCCCAGTGGTAGGTAGTGGAGGCTTTGTTGAAGAAGAGTTGGTTGAGAAATTCTATTCTATTGATCTATATGCCTATTCCCATATCAGTACCAAGCTGTTTTGATGATTGTAGCTTTATAATAAAGTTTGAAGTCTGGTAATGTGATACAACCTGCTTTGTTTTTTTTTTGCTGAGGATTGTTCTGGCTATTCTTGGACGTTTGTGTTTCCATATGAATTCCTGTGTTGTTTTTTTCTAGGTCTGAGAAGAATGTTGCCGGTAATTTGATGGGTATTGCATTGAATTTGTAGATTGCCTTAGGTAAGATGGACATCTTCACAATGTTGATTCTTCCAATCCATGAGCATGGGATATATTTCCACTTGTTTGTGTCATCTTTGATTTCTTTGAGCAGTGTTTTATAGTTTTCATTGTAAAAGTCTTTCACGTCTCTGGGTAGGAAGATGCCAAGGTATTTCATTTTTTTTGTGGCTATTGTGAATAGAATTGTGTATTTTATTTGGGTTTCTGTTTGTTTATTCGTGTAAAGAAATGCGATTGTCTTTTGCACATTTATTTTGTTTCCTGAGACTTTGCCAAAGGCTTTTATCAGTGTAAGGAGATTTTTGACAGATTCTCTTGGGTTTTCAAGGTACACAATCATATCATCTGCAAAGAGAGATAACTTGACTTACTCTTTTCCTATTTGGATACCCCAAAAGATATAATTAATTTTATTATTATTTTTTTTTCATGTTTACAAACACTTTATTCAGGTAATTGTAGTGGGTGAATTCCCAGATGAATACAGATACAAGCGAGGTATTCCTGGGTTAATGCAGGAGCTAGTGGGTTACAGGGGACTGAACACTGAGATCAAGGAGTGAGCACCAAGGTTTCAGAGTCAGAGGGGTCCAGAGACCCTGAGCTGAGGGCAGGCTCCTGTCCCCACGCTGACATCTGCTTTCTCCTCACAGGTGGCCACACTGCAAGACACATCTTCAACATTAAATCATTTCAGTGATGTTAAGGGAACAGAAATTAAAGATATGGAACCCATGTCCTGGAGCATTCTCAGATGCTGTTGCTTTGTAAATCCTAACAGCATGTGAACAAGAACTTGCGAACAACATTTTAGTAACCATGGGCCACAGAGCGATGAAGTCTGTTTCTCCCTTAATGCCTGCTAGCCTGTTTTTATCCATAACTGAACCCCTGTCTTTAAGCCACATACCCTGAAGCTAAGTGTCTCATGTGCACAATAAAAGTGTTTCAGGTGACACCAGCTGTTTCCAAAGCAGCATGTTGTACAGTTGAAGAACGCAAATGTCTCTGGTTAGCTATTTTCTGTGAAAAGAGGTATTCACTCCTCATCAATTCCTATTGCAAGCATACTTTAGAAAACTGATTTAGGAAATAGAATATGAATAAAAATAGGAAAGAAACTCCAAGAAGCCTAATTTATCTTCCTATCTGGGCCAGATGATGATCAAGTTCACAGATGGTCTTACTTGGAGGCTACAAAATTGTTGCTCACATAGTTGTATCAGCTGGTGTCCACAGCTGGTCATCAACAAACTTCTGGATGAAACCTTGTTTCTACAGGTATGAGACAGTCTAGTTCAGATCTTCTCAAGCCCGTGTTAAAAAAAAGTGCTGAACTGGATGGGGAATCACACCACAGACAGCATTTTAAAGGCAAGAAAGTCTGGTCAAGATGGGGAGGGTTCACACACCATGTTACAGTTTTAATTTTGAAGAGCACCTTGAGTTCCATTTGGCACTTTTCTGAACTATCTATCAGGAACAGATTTAAGGACATTTTATCAGTATTTAACTTTTTGGCAAAATAGAAACTTTGGTTATAGCCATAGTTCCATAAAAACTTTTTTAAAGGGGTTATTATTTCTGATTAAAACCATATTTTTAGCAAGTGACACATAACAATAACAATTAAGTAAACATCTTCATACGTCATGCAAGAACAAAAACTCTTTCCCAGCATCTTATTTAAAATACAGTAAGTCAGTAGTGCTTACAAAAAGTAGGGGGTTCTCTTATAAGGAATCAGAAACATATCAAAATAAGGCACAGCCTCTTACTATCACAGAGCAGTGCTAGGCAATAGTGTTCTTTCTGGAAGGCACAGGTGGAAATCTGATTACCTAAAGGTTTCAAATGTGGTTCTCAAGATAATGCCATCTGACAAGGATAACTACCTTGGAACAAATTCCCTTAACTGGGAGCAATGGCAATGAATTAATGACAGTACATCTAGATTATAGCACTCTGGAACTTAAGAAGTCCTCTTGATCAGCCCGTATGTAAATCTGAAAATGCACTGTGTAAAACGCCGCGGGGCTGGCCGTACTCTATCTAGAAATTGAACTTTACGTTAACTAACAAAAAACAATCACTTTAGATATAACAGTAGGTAAGCTTGATAATATAGCAGGTTCTAAGTTAAAAGTCTTGAAGAGGTTTCTTGAACAGTAGGCTTGAGTTTCACTGGTTCTTCATGAAGGGACAATCCACACAATGATGATGATGATGATGATGATAACCAGAACGGTAATCCCTATTGGCCACATTTTGCAATTCTTCCACTAATGTTTTCTCTTCAATTTGGCAGCACTTGTTTCAAATTGGGAAGCTCCTGCCTGCAGGGCATCGGCATGGTCGTCCAACTCGGAGAGCTTCTGGTCTCTTTCTAACACTTTATCCATGTTAACTCTCATTATGTTCACCACCTCATCGACTTGATTCTGTGTCTGCTGAAGTCTTCGATTACTGCCATTGCAGCAGACCCTGCAGGTGCACCTGCTGACATTTTGGCGGCAAGAGCGGGCGACGGTCGCAGAGCTACGCCGCGGGACCGGAGGCTGGGGACTATAATTAATTTTAAGATGTTTGATCTATATTGTCAACTTTTTTTGAAAATTTACAATACTTTAGAAAGACAGTGCATAACAATGTTGTTAAATTTACTTGATCTTGCTGAACCTCAGTTTTCTCATTACTAAAATTGTAATGTTGAATGCCTCAGTTAAATGCCTCAGGTTTGTTATCTTAAACTTGAGAAGTATCTGCCATATTGCTGTTTACTTCACTTAAAAAAAAAAAAAACTTTGACAATTTTCCCCTTGAAATTTTCTAGGGATAATTAACTCTTGCTGGAGTCTTAAAAATTTTTTTTTTCCTGGAACTGCTAGATATTATTGAAGAATGTTGCAGTAAGTTTCCTAAGCCATGCTTTGTGGTGAAGGTGGGACAGGGGATGTGGTTGTTGATGGCAGTGGTGGTATTGGTGATTGTTATGCAGGCCTGTTTTCTTCCTTTTTTGATTTTTAATTGGATTTTTTTTTTGAGTTGGAGTATCTCTCTGTCACCCAGGCTGGACTGTAGTGGCATACTCATGACCACCACAGCCTTAACATGCTGGGCTCTGGCAATCCTTCTGCCTTAGCCTTCCAAGCAGCTAGAACCACAGGTGTGCACCACCACACCCTGCTAACTTTTTGATTTATTTGTAGAGATGAGGTCTCACCAAATTGCCTAGGCTGGTCTCGAACTCCTGGGCTCAGGCAATCCTCTTGCCTCCACTTTCCAAAGTGCTGGTATTACAGGTGTGAGCCGCTGTGCCCGGCTTATTTTTATTTTATTTTAAAGTTGCAGGGTACAATTCAGGATTAGCTATACAAGTGATCATCGTACAGGTAAAGTTTGGCCTCCCTTTAGTCCCCACTTTCTGTGGTTTGAGATCAGATACACTTACTGATGTTATGTGACACCGCCCGCGTCCCCCCCCCCAGTCTCCCTATTCACCAGTCTTATCTGAAGAGAGGGCAACAGGACTGTCTTTAATGACTTCCCGCTCTTTACTTACTGTTTTTTCTCACAGCTCTCTAATGGACAGTCTGATCTTTTTACTAAAACTTTTATTTATTTTTTCATTACTTCGAACGAGCCATTTGCAGAGTTACCCCTCAGCAGATGTTGTTATTATCCATGATATTTGGTTAAAAATAAATCAATAAGAGGCATTATATAACGTTGTGACTTTAAGTCGGAAATAACCATTGTCCATACCTTCAGCTTTTGCCCTTGAAATATTTCTCAACTCACTACAGGCATGAACAAAGGGTGAGTGTGAGAACATTTGGGGAAAGGAAACACCATTTGGGGAGCCAGCTGGATGAACAGAGAAAAGGGTGTGACATTGGTTCTTTGCCTGTGATTGGAGACACTTTGTTATCTTAAAGCTGAAGATGGAGCATTGAAATGGGGCTCCTTTCTGACTGTTTAGGAGCTGTGTGACCTTGAAGAAGTCAGTTCCAATCTCTGGAGCTCAGTTTTCTCCTGAATAAAATGAGGTAGTTGGACAAAAATAGATTATCTATGGAAGTCTGAGCCTTTTAGATAGCAAGTGACCTGAATGCAAAGGCTATCTGGACTTGCTAAGTACTTCCTACTTGGTGACATATACTTTAGTAGGTTTTTGAAGTCTTCTAATCAACAAATATTCTCATAAGGGCCTTTTAGAGGCCAGCCACTGAACACTGAGGTTTTTCTCGACTCAGTAACTTAAAGTGGATTGACAATTATTGAAGCTCATGTTAATTGAAAGTAATGATCAAAAAGCTCTGACCATGTTACCTTGGTGGGAATGGCGGAGAAATAATCTGCAAAAAGCTGATCTGTCAAAGAAGCAACAAAAACACTGACAACAATTTCAAAAATCAACTTTTAATTCTTTTTATTTTTGAAATTTTATTTTGTTTTAGAATTGTGGGGTGCATGTGAGGATTTCCTGCATAAGTATACTGCATGAAGATGTGGTTTAGGTTTCTAATGAGCCTTCTCCTTCCGTGTGTGGTGGACATAGTACCCAATGGGTGGTTTTGTGTCTCTTATCCCGCTTCTTTCCCTCCCTCCTTTAGCAGTGCCCAGCATATGTTGTTTCCACCCTTGTGTCCGTGTGTGCCCCATGTTTAGTATCCACTTATGAGTGAAAACATGCAGTATTCAGTTTTTTGTTTTTGTTATTCACTTACAATGATGTTCTTTAGCTGGATCCATGTTGCTGCAAAGGACATGATTTTGTTAGTCTTTATGACTGCACAATATTCCAACATGTATATGTGCTACATTTTCTTTATCCAGTCCAGTTTTGACAGACATCTGGGTTGATTCCATGCTTTTACTATTGTGAATAGTGCTGTAATACACATACATATGCAAGTGTCTTTTTGGAAGAGCAATTTGTGTTTTTCTGGGTATATTTCTAGGAGTGGGAGTTCTAGGTCGAATGGTAGCTCAATTTTTAGTTATTTGATAATCTCCACACTGCTTTCCACAAGGGTTGAACTAGCTTCCATTCCCACAAATAGTGTAAGAGCATTCCCTTTTCCCTACACCTTCACCACACCTGTTTTGATTTGTATTTCTCTGATGATTAGTGAAGCTGAGCATTTTTTTCATGTTTACCGTTGTTTATATGTCTTTCTTTTGTGTCTCTTCATAGCTTTTGTCCACTTTTTTTTTTTTTTTGAGTTGTAGTCTCACTCTGTAGCCCAGGCTGGAGTGCAGTGGCACACTCAACGGCCACCCGAGCGTTGACCCGCTGGCTCCGGAGATCCTTCTGCCTCAGCCCTCCAAGTAGCCAGAACTTCAGGCGTGCGCTACTATGCCTGGCTAATTTTTGATTTATTGTAGAGACGAGGTGGCCAGGCTGGTCTTGAACCCTCTGGCTCAGGTAATCCACTCGCCTTGGCCTCCCAATGTGCTGAGATTACAGGTTGAGCCACCGAGCCCGGCTCTTTTTAATGGGGTTATCTTTTCCTTTCGGTTTATTTGAGTTCACTAAAGATCCTGGATGTTAGGCTTTTGTTGGATTCATAGGTTGCAAGTATTTTTTCCTATTCTGTGGTTTGTCTGTTTACTCTTTGGATAATTTCTTTTGCCATACAAAAACTTTTGAGCTTGATAACAAAATCCTGTCAATTTTAGTTTTTGTTGCATTTGCTTTTGAAGTCTTGCTCAGGAATTCATTGCCTAGGCCAGGAGGGTATTCACTAAGTTTTCTTCTAAGGTTCCTATAGTTCTAGGTTTTACATTTAAGTCCTTGATCCATTTTGAGTTAATTTTTGCATATGGTGATAGGTAGGGGTCGGGTTTCATTCTTCTGCATGTAGTTATCCAGTTTTCCCAGCACCCATTGCTATATAGGGTTTCTTTTTCCCAGTGCTTGTTTTAAAAACTCTGGAAAGCAACCCAAATATGGCAACAATACAATGCATTTTTATTAAAGAAAAAATGGCTGAAAAATTGAAAAAATAGTATTGTGACATTTTAACTTGCTGCATTCCCATTCCACTTCCTCAAATTCCACAATAGCATTGAAAACTATTAACTGTACAGTTATGGAAGATGTGAAATCACCATTCTAGTAGTCATGGTAGAGGATATAATGGGTTTAATGTTACCCAAAATCTGGGAAATACCACTCACAGGGCTTATGTTATATAAACCTATTTAGAGTTTGCTGTTTTTAAATTATTTTTTACTTAGGGCACTTTCCAGAAAAATAGAAAAAAAAATCAATGGTGATTATTTAGTACTGTATCTGCCCCAAGCAGCCAAAAGAGTAAAACGGCAAACAAGAAGCTGAACAATAAACCTAAAAGGAAAAACTGGAGAATGAGATATCCTTACAGAGCTTTGAAAAGCTGTGGGATATTCCTGAAAATCTAGAACGTGATGAGCATGAGCAGAGGGTTTGTACCTCTCTGGAAAAAGACTTGAGAAAGCTCTAATCTCGCTTCTGGCTGATCTTGAGTCTCTGTGGAAGCAGGAAGAGAAGGCTAAGGCACAGTTGTGAATTGTCCGGCTGAATGTTGAAGGCACAGCCCAAAATATACACAGAGCCCTTCAATAGAGACTGGAAGACCTATTTGTTCAAACGAATCTCCATCTAGTCATTTGTTGACCAGTAGCTAACTGACTCAAGACTTTAGTGGCTTTATATGATAAAGAATACAAACTTTATAGAATTAGTGCATGAAGTCAGTAAACAAACAACAACAATAAGAATGACAAACCCTGGGGAAGGAGAGGCTTCCAGTTTCCAAAGTTGAAACATTACATTATTTAAAATGTTCATTTCTAAATAAAAAATTTATGAACCATTCAAAGACATAGTAAGACAATGACCCATTAACAAGGAAAAAATAATTAGTAGAAACTGTTTCTGAAGAAGCCTTCACATTATATTTCCTAGACTAAGACTTTCAATTAGCTATTATAAATATATTAAAATAAATGAAACCATGTCTAAAGAACTAAAGAAAAGAATGAGAACAGTGGTTCACAAATTAGAAAATATCAATAAAGATGTTTTTTTTTTTTTTTTAGAAAAGAACCAACTAAAACTTTTGCAGTTGTAAAATACAATAAATGAAATGAGAAATTTACTACAGGGGTTCAGCATCAGATTTATAAAAGAGAAGAAAGTATCAGCAAATGAATGACAAGTGAATTGATATTATTTAATGTGAGGAAAATAAAGAATCATCACTTTAAAAAATTTCCAGAACCTCATAGACCTGTGAGTTCTTAGCAAGAATAATGGAACATAAATAATGTGAATCTCAGAAGAAAGGAGAGTGAGAAAGTAAAGAATATTTGAACAAATAATGGCCAAAAACTTGGCAAATTTGGTGGAAAACCTGAGTCTGCACATCCAATAAGTTAAACTTGAAGGAGGATAAACTTAAAAAGATTCATGCTTAAACTTAAACTGTTGAAAGAAAATGACAGAGGTGGAGTTCAGTGGCTCAACTCGTAATCCCAGCACATTGGAAGGCTGAGGCAAGTGGATTGCCTGAGCCTGCGGATTCAATACTTGCCCGAGCAACTTGGCAAGAACTTGTCTCTACAATAAATCAAAAATTAGCCGGGAGTGGTAGTGCGCGCCTGTAGTTCTGGCTACTTGGAAGGCTGAAGGGAAAGGATCACCGGAGCCCGGCCGTGAGTGTGCTACTGCACTCCAGCCTGGATGACAGAGTGAGACTCCAACTTAAAACAAAAACAAAAACAAAACACAAAATGACAGAGAGACTGGACCAGTGACTGATGCCTATAATTCCATCATATTGGGAGGCCAAGGTGGGAGGATTGCTTGAACCCAGCCTGGGCAACATAGCGAGACCTTGTCTCTACAAAAAAATAAAAAAATTAGCTGGGCATGATGGCCACATCTGTAGCCCCAGCTACTTGGGAGGCTGATGTGGAAAGATAACCAGAGCCTAGGAGGTCAAATCTGTGGTGAGCCATGATTGTGCCACTGCACTCCAGCCTGGGCAACAAAGTGAGACTCCTCCAACTCAAAAAAAAAAAAAAAAAAAAAAAAAAAAAGAAGGAGAGAATCTTGTAAAAGATTTTTCATTCACAAGAAAAGTGAATGAAAAATTTAAAATGAATGGAAACAAAATCACAATATACCAAGTCTTATTGCATACTGCTAAATAGTGATTGAAGGGAAATTTGTAGCTATATTAAAAACGAACAAAGGTCTCAAATCAATAACCAAATCTTCCAATTTAAGACACTGGAACAAAGAAGAGCAAACTAAACAGAAGTAAGAAAAAATGGAGAATAAAGAGGAAATTAATAACACAGAAATAGAAAAACATAATAATAAGACAACCTTGTCAAAATAATGAGATAATCATGGTAAGCAAACATTTCTTCTTCATAAAGTTAAACAAAATTGGCAAACTCTTGGTTAGACTGACTATGCATATACTCCAATTTTAAAAATCAAGAGCAAAATAGGGAATATTACTACTATCCTTATGGAAATTAAACTGATTATAATGAACAACATGGGTTTTTAGCTATGCAGGTCCACTTATATGCAGATTTTTTTTCACCCAAATATGGATTGAAAGATACAGTATTCATGGCATGTAGAAACTCGTGTATATGGAGGACCAACTTTCCATATATGCGGGGTTCCACAGGACCAACTGCTGAACTTTAATATGCATGGATTTTGGTATTCGGGACTCCTGAAACCAATCTCTTGCATATACTAAGGGACAACTCTACAATTCTGCATCAACAAATTAGGTAACTGAGATGAAATGGATAGATTTCCAGAAAGACATAAACTACTAAAATGGACTCAAGAAGAAATAAAAATGTGAATTGGCCTATAGGAGATGAAGATAACAAATTTGTAATTTTTAAAAAGTCCACAAAGGAATGCCCAGGCCTGGGTGACCTCACTGATGAATTCTTCCAAATAATTAAAGAATTAACCCTATTCTTTCACAAACTCTCCCAAAAAACTAAAGAGGAGAGAATGTTTCACAACTCATTCTGAGGCTAGTATTACCCTGATACCAAAACCAAAGACACCCCATGTTTATAAGTCAGAAGTCTTAATATTGTTCAATTGTCAGTAGCTCCCAGATTGATCCAAAAATTCAACAAAATAACTATCAAAATCTCAGCTGCCCTTTTTTCAGAAGTTGTCAAAGTGATACAAAAATTCATATGGAAATTAAAGGGACTCAGAATAGCCAAACAATTTTTGAAAAAGGAGAACAAAATGGGAGGACTCACACTCTCTCATTTCAAAACTCATTACAAAGGTAATGCTGTGAGTGTGTGGTACTCTGATGTAAGACCAAGCCTAGAGAGCAATGAAATATAATTAAGAGCCTATAAATAATCTCTTAATTTGTGGTCAATTGATTTTTTAAAAGAGCACCAAAACAAATAGTGAAAAGAGTTGTTAACAGATGGTGTTAGGATAACTGCTTAGACACATGTGAAAGAATTTGAACTCCTACCTCACACCATGTACAAAAATTAATTCAAAATAAAGCAAGGAGCTAAAAGTAAGAGCTAGAACTCTGAATCTCCCAGAGAAATATGTACAGGTATTAATCTTCATGATCTTGGCTGGGCAGTGATTTCTTTACATGACACTAAAAAGACAAACAACAAAAGAAAAAGATATAAATTAGGCTTCAAGAAAATGTTAAACCTTTGTTCTTTAAAGGACATCATAATGAAAGTGTAAATATGACCGGGCTCGGTGGCTCAGCCTGCAATCCCGTGCTTTGGGAGGCCGAGGTGAGTGAATTGCCTAAGCCCGTGGGTTCGAGACCCACCTGGGCAACTTGGCGAGACCTCATTTCTACAATAAATCAAAAATTAGCTGGGCGTGGTAGCGCGCCCTTGTGGTTCCTGCTACTTGGAAAGCTGAAGCGGAAGGATCACTGGAGCCCAGCAGGTTGAGGCTGCAGTGACTGGGATCGTGCCACTGCACTCCAGTCTGGGCGACAGAGTGAGACTCCAACTCAAAAAAAAAAAAAAAGTTAAACTACAACCTACAAAATAGGAGAATATTTTTGCAAATCATCTTTATGATAAGGGACTTGTGGTAAGGATATATGAAGTACTCTTACAACCCAATAATAAAGGCAAATAACAAAATTAAAAATGGACAAAATAAGCTGGGCTTGGTGGCTCAGCCTGTAATCCCATGCTTTGGGAGGCTGAGGTGAGTGGATTGCCTGAGCCCGTGGTTTCAAGACCCCCCTGGGCAACTTGACGAGACCTCATCTCTACAATAAACCAAAAAAAAAAAAAAAAAATTAGCCAGGTGTGGTAGCGCGCGCCTGTAGTTCCAGCTACTTGGAAGGCTGAGGTGGAAGGATCGCCGGAACCCAGCAGGTCAAGGCTGCGGTGGCTTGGAGTGGCCACTGCACTCCAGTCTGGGTGACAGAGTGATACTCCAAAAAAAAAAAAAAAAAAAAAAAAAAGGACAAAATAATTGAATATGCGTGTAGTCAAAGAAGATATAAAAGTGACCAGTAACTACATCAGAAATGAAAATATGTAAAATTTCGTTAGTCATTAGAGTTATACAAAACAAAACCACAGGGAGATACCACTTCAAGCCCTCTAGGATTGTGGGGTGTCAAAAAGACAAACAGTAATAACTTAGTAGCAAGGATGTAGAAAAATCGGAACTCTCATACATTGTTTTGGGTAATATAAAATGATGTAGGTGGTCTGGAAAACAGTGTTGACATTTACTTAAAAAGTTAAACATAGAGTTACCTTATGATCCAGCAATTCCATGCCTAGATAGTTACCTAAAAAAACTGAAAACATATATATCCACATAAAAACTTGTACACATATGTTCATAGTTGCATAAACCACTTGCAAAGGTTATTTATTGTATGTTTCCATGCATATGAAAGGTCTGGATTAGACAAGTCCTTAGAGATAGGAAGTAGATTAGTGGTTGTCTGTGTGTAGGGAGGAAGTGGTAATGGGACGTTATGCTAATGGTTTTGAGGTTTCATTTGGGGGGTGATTAAAATGTTTTCTTAGTGATAGTCGCACAACTTTGTGAATATACTAAAAGTCACTTAGTTGTACACTTTAAAATGGTGTATTTTTATGATGTCTTAGTCCATTTGCATTGCTATAAAGGAATACCTGAAACTGGAAAAAAGGGTTTTTTGGCTCATGGTTCTGCAGAGTGTGTAGCACCAGCATTTTCATCAGGTATGGACCTCAGGGAACTTCCAGTCTGGCAGAAGGGGAAAGGGAGCTGGTGCCACATGGTGAGAGCGGGAGCAAGAGAGAAAAGGAGATGCCAGGTTCTTTTTAAAAATCAGATATCATGAGAACTAATACACTGAAAACTCACTCATTACTGCAAGGACATCACCAAGCCATTCATGAGGGATTCACTCTCATGACCCACTAGGCCTCATCTGCAACATTGGGGATCAAATTTTGATAAGAGTTTGGGAGGGGACAAATATCCAAAAATATTATATAGTATATAAATTGTATCTCAGTTTTTAAAAATAATGTGACCTATTAGCCAAAGCTCACTTTTAAGATATCATTAATATTGTCAAACTTGGAATTTTTTTACTCATGAATGATGTCAGACTCATTTTAAAAGCATAGCTGCTGGTATGGTTATATGTTCAGATTGTATATGATAAACCTATTCAGATGGTATTTATTAACCAAATCATCAGTTATCTCTACCTAGAGCTGTGTAGGTAGTGTGACAATTTCTAAGACCTTAGCTCTGGTAGCAAGACAGGTCTGGATTTGAAACCTAGCTCTGCTCTTTATTTCCCATGTGAGTTTGAACAAATTGCTCAGCCTTTGAGATTCATAGCTTTCTCTCCTACAAATTAAGGTTAATGACATGTACCTAATAATGTTATTGTGAGAATTAAACCCTTAAGCAGAGGGCTTGGCACATTTACAGTTCAGGAAATTGGGTTTTTCCTTTAAATGTTCCAATATGATGTTTGTCACATTTCCTTTAGAAGTAAATAGATCTAGCCGGGCTCGGTGGCTCAGCCTGTAATCCCGCGCCTTGGGAGGCTGAGGTGAGTGGATTGCCTGAGACCGCGGGATTTGAGACCCGCCCGGGCAACTTGGTGAGACCTCATCTCTACAATAAATCAAAAATTAGCCAGGTGTGGTAGCGCGCGCCTGTAGTTCCAGCTACTT
>NW_007200445.1:33843-49193 GCF_000164805.1 Carlito syrichta | reverse complement strand
CAGTGGCCGCTCCCAGCCACTGCAACCTCGACCTGCTTGGGCTCCAGCAATCCTTCCGCCTCAGCCTTCCAAGTAGCCGGAACTACAGGCATGCGGTACCACGCCTGGCTAATTTTTGATTTATTGTAGAGATCAGGTCTGGCCAAGTTGTCCAGGCGGGTCTTGAACCTCGCGGGCTCAGGCAGTCCATTCACTTCAGACTCCCAAAGTGCTGGGATTATTGGCTGAGCCACGGAGCCTGGTGGGAAATCTATTTTTGGAGAAAATATTAATATGGATACATTGTTTTTTCAGGCTTTCACTATGTTCTTTTTAGTTCAGATACCAATTGGGAATATATTCCTGCTTCTAGTGAGTAGTTGGGGAATTTGAAATGTCATTAAAGACAATTTAGCTTAATTTATCTTTTATTTTGTGTATAAAGAAATTAAAGTCCAAAGAGATGAAGTGATTTGCCCAGTCACCCTGCCAGTGAGTGGTAAAATTGGCACTAGAAAGACAGAAAGTTTGGAAGGGGGAGGCGGTATAATGTTTACTATTTACTATGGCATTCTACATTTACCATCTTATTTAGACTTTGCAGCAACATTCTCTGGCTGGCAAGTAGTGAAGCAGGGACTCAAGTCTTAGGATTCTATAGGTGCTATATTTTACAAAGCAAACGTATTTCCCCTTCACTAATCTTTTTGCTTCTCTATGAAATAAGAGAAATTCCTACTATTCCTAAGAGTTGTTGTAAGGATTAAATAAAATATTAGAGTACAGGGATTGGAAGAAAGGAAGGAAAAGAAAAATTCAACAGGTACCGAACACATTGTCCTGCTGACCTTAGATTTGATGCCTTCTTCTAGTGGTCATATAGGCTTAGAACACTGTTACCTACATTCTGTTACACACAGCTCTGTCCATTTGTATATCAAGCACCATGATTAATGGATTTTACTTTTCATTCCCTCCTTCCAGCTGAATCCTTCAAGGAATTTGCTGAATTGCTTAATGAAGTAGAAAATGAGAGGATGATGATGGTAAGTCACTAAAACTGTCCCTGAAGCTGAGATCGTGGCTGATATTGGGAATTTTTCCTATTCTTGATGCTTGGATTGATCCTATGCTGTTTCAGTTTTTGTCTCTTGGCTTCCTAGTACTGAAAAAAAATAGGTAATAGATCTTGCTATTCCATCTCAAGCTTTTACCTTGGGAGTTTGGCATTTAGTAGCAGAAAATTAATGTGGAAGTCCTATCCTTATTCATTTTAGTGACAAAGAATTTCAGAGGACATTAAACTGTGCTGTTGAACATGTTGACAGAAATCATGCCTGTAGGATTCTTTTTTTTTTGAGTTGGAGTCTCACTCTGTCGCCCAGACTGGAGTGCAGTGGCCACTCCCGGCCACTGCAGCCTCGACCTGCTGGGCTCCGGCTATCCTTCCGCCTCGGCCTTCCAAGTAGCTGGAACTACAGGCTCACGCTACCACGCCTGGCTAATTTTTTGATTTATTGTAGGGATGAGGTCTCACCAAGTTGCCCAGGCGGGTCTCGAACCCACAGGCTCAGGTAATCTACTCAACTCAGCCTACCAAAGCTCGGGATTACAGGCTGAGCCACCGATCCTGGCTACCTTTAGGATTGTTAACCAAAGTATCAATTTGTTACTTGGATTCTCTGCTACCAGAAATAGTAATTTATATTTGACAAATGATTTTTAAAAAAATCTATGTGAAAACTCTTCCTTACATGTAGAGTTTAATTTTTTACAAAACGAATAGATTTTAGTTTTTAGAGCAGTTTTACTTTCATAGAGAAGTTGAGTGGAAAGTAAAAAAAGATCTCATATACTACCTCCCCCCCATTCAGTTTTGCCTATTATTTGTATCTTGTAAATGTGGTACATTTGTTATAACTGATGAACCAATATTGAATAATCCTCTATTGTAATGTATATCACAGTTTATCCATCCTCCTACTGAAGGACATCTTGGTTGCGTCCCCATTTTGGCAATTATAAACAAAACTGTTATAAACATTTGTTTGTAGCTTTTTGTGTAGATACAAGTTTTCAACTCATTTGGCTCAATAATAAGGACCATGTTTGATGGATCATATTGTATGAGTATATTTAGTTTTGTGAGAAACTGCTAAACTGTCTTTCAAAATGACTGTTCTGTTTTCCATTTCTTATGTGGATTTTTCTAGCCAACCTGGGCTTCGAAAGTGTCAGCTTAGTGGGTTGTCCAGCCAAGCCCTAGAGAGGGCCATCTCGAGGGGTAGTAAGCCTAGCCCCAGAGGTGTTGGCTATAATGGACTAGCAAGCCAAGCCCTGAAAGTGTTGCTGGTTCAGTGAGCTGGCAGGCCTAGCCTTGGAGTGTCTCACCTTCGAGTTTTGCCTTCTCTCAGCAGCTGTCCCAGTTCAGTTAGCTCCGTTGGCTGGCAAGCCACCCTTTGGGGTGCGTGGCTCTTTGCCTCCGACCATCTTCTGCAGCTCTTCAGGTCTCAGCTCTTCAGGGTCGAGGTTCTTGTCTCATGCCCAGGAAGAATGAGGGACACTGGACAGCCAGAAAGTGAGAAAACAAGATTTACTGAGAGGACAGAAAAGCTGTCACAGTGGAAGGGGACCCGAAGGGGGTGCCCGTCTGGGGCCAGAAATCTGGAGTTTATATAGCCCTAAGTCCATGCCGATTGGCTAGCTCTAGCTGTGAGCTGTTGCTGTTGTGATTGGTCAATATTAAGGACCAATCAGCAGGGGGCCAAAATGGTAAGGTAATTGGTTGCTCTTCCATCTCAGCAGTGTGTACTTAAGCTCTACCTTGAGAGGTTCACAGGGAGCTTGTTTACCAATGTTGAGCCTGAGAGACCTGCAGGATGTTCACTACATTGTTACCAGAGGACCCACTTGTATGTCTGCCCAGCCTTTCTCTATTTCCTATCTCATTACCACCTCCAATGAATGGGAACTCCTATTGCTCCATATCTTCATCAGTGTTTGGTGTTGTCAGTGTTTTGGATTTTAGTCATTTTCAGGCGTGTGTAGTGGTATCTCATTGCCATTATGCTTTGCAGTTCCCTAAATGCATATGATGTAGAATTCCTTTGCACATGCTTCATTGCTATCTATATATCTTCCCTGGTGAAGTATCTGTTCAAATCTTTTGCCTGTTTTTAAATTGTTTGCTTGTTTTATTAAGTTTTAAGTGTTTTTTTGTATATTTTGTATGCCAGACCTTTATCAGATGTATGATAATTCTAAAGGAATTATTTTTTGGAGGGCGGGTCCCTTGTAGTACATGCTTCCCCCCACTATGTAAGTGCTTTGGAAACCCATTTGCATTGGTGTACCAGCTGGTGTTGTTGAGAAACGCTGTATTCAGCATCAGTGGATTTTTTTTTGAGATTCTTTCAGTGCTTTTGCCCATTTCATGATGGGTAATTTACATGAACAACTTGGCCACACCACACTGAGTGTTCAGCAGTTTTTGACCCAAAACAGCATGATCCCCATGCCCCATCCTCACTATTTAACTGGTCTCTCCCCAAGCGATTTTTTTTTTTTTGTTTTCCCCCTGATGAAAAAAGTGCTCAAAGGGAAATGTTTTACCAATATAGAAGAGGCGATGAAAAAAAACCGGAAGCACTAAAAGGCATTAAAATTGAGTTCAAAAACTTTTTTTTTTTGAGTTGTAGTCTCACTCTGTCGCCCAGACTGGAGTGCAGTGGCCGCTTCCGGCGATCCTTCCGCCTCAGCCTTCCAAGTAGCTGGAACTACAGGCGCGTGCTACCACACCCAGCTAATTTTTTGATTTATTGTAGAGATGAGGACTCACCAAGTTATCCAGGCGGGTCTCGAACCTGCGGGCTCAGGCAGTCCACTCACCTCAGCCTCCCAAGGCGCAGGATTACAGGCCCAGCCACCGAGCCCAGCTCAAAAACTGCTTTAAGCTGTGGAAAATGCATCTCCATAGGTGTATTAAACAGAGAGTACTTTGAAGGTATCTGAGGTTTAAGCATGTAAGAATAAATACAAAAATTTTAAATAAAGTCTGGGTTTTATTTATGTGCCTCCTCGTATGTTTTGTAAAGTTTTTTCTCCCAGTCTGTGATTTGTCTTTAAATTTTCTTAATTGTATCTTTTTCAGAACATAAATTTTAAAATTTTAATGAAATGAAACTTATCAATTTAAAAAAATGGATCATGTTTTGGTGTTAGCTCTAAAAACTCATTGCCAAACTCAAGGTCACCTAGATTTTCTCCTATGTATCTTCTTAGAGTTTTATATATTTTTTTACATTTAGGTCTGTGATACATTTTGTGTTAATTTTTGTGAAAGATATAAGGAGACTATTTTTTTGTCCACTAAATTACCTTTTCTCACTTATTAAACATCAGGTGACTGTAATTGTGTGAGTCTATATCTGGGCTCTCTATTTTTGTTTCATTGATACATTTGTCAATTTTTTTTTTTGGCCAATATCTCACTGTCTTGATCCCTGTAACTTTGTAGTAAGTCTTGAAATCAGACATAAACTTTAGAATCAGTTTGCCAATATCCACAAAATAACTTGCTAAGATTTTGATTGGTATTGCTTTCAGTCTATAAATCAAATTGGGAAGAACTGATATCTTGAAAATATTGACTCTTGCTAATCATGAACATAAAAATATTGACTGTTTCTAATGAATTCTCTTAACTTATTTATCTTCAAAAATCAGTTTTATAGTTTTCTCATATAGATCTTTTACATATTTTGTTAGATTTGTACCTGCATATTTTATTTTTGTTGTGTATTTTAACAGTTTAAAAATAATCTTTTTATATTATCTTTAGATCAGCAGCAGCAGTGTCACTGAGAAATTCTTGTAAATGCTGGTCCTTGATCCTACCTCAGACCTATTGGAGACTTAAATGTGAAAATGCCTATGCTAATCAATATTCATTTTTATTAGTGGAATGAGGGGAAGATGGAAACTTGGTAGAGTACATCATAATGCTCTATTTTCCCTTTTTCTGTTGGGTGACTTTTAATGAGTTTTTCTGTTTTATTAAATCTATTTATTTCAATAGCAATAACTCTCTTATCTGTAATACCTCTTTTTTTTTGTTTGTTTTCAGCAGTTTGGTACTGGTTTTTTGGAATACTGCCTCCCATATCATCTAGGTTCCTAGAGACATAGGAAGGCAGGTTTTGGAAGTATGCAAATTAGAGTCCAAAGCCCTAATTAAAAATTTTATTAGAACCCAAGGCTCTAATCCTGGCTTTTCTACTAACTTACTTGTTAATTTAAGAGTAATCATTTTATTTTTCCAAGCCTTGCTTTTCTTATTTGTAAAATGAGAAAAATAATTCTTGTAGTTGTTTTAAGTGCTCCAAATGATATAGTAATTATAGAAGTGTTTTATAAAGGGAAAAATATCCATTATATAAGCATTGTTTTCAGTTATATAGACCAAAAGAATCCAAACTGTAAAATATTTATTTATTTATTTATTTAACTTTATTTATTTATTTATTTTTTGAGTTGGAGTCTCACACTGTCTCCCAGACTGGAGTGCGGTGGCCTCTCCCGACCACTGCAGCTTCGACCAGCTGGGCTCCAGCAATACTTCCGCCTCAGCCTTCCCAGTAGCCGGAAATTACAGGCACCACACCCACTTTTTTTTTTTTTTTTTAATTGTAGAGATGAGGTCTCGCCAAGTTGCCCAGGCGGGTCTGGAACCCATGGGCTCAGGCAATCCACTCACCTCAGCCTCCCAAAGTGCGGGATTACAGGCTGAGCCACTGATCCTGGCTTATTTATATATTTTGAGTTGAAGTCTCTATCCATTGCCCAGAGTGGAGTGCAGTGGAATACTCCCGGCCACCGCAGCCTCAACCTGCTGGGTTCTGGCTATCCTTCCACCTCAGCCTTCCAAGTAGCTGGAACTATAGTCATGCACCACCATGCCTGGCTAATTTTTTGATTCATTGTAGAGATGAGGTCTTGCCAAGTTGCCCTGGCGGGTCTCGAACCCACAGGCTCAGGCAATCCACTCTCCTCAGCCTCCCAAAGCCCTGGAATTACAGGCTGAGCCACTGAGCCTGGCCTTTGTAAAATATTTAAAGAGTCTTATTCTGAGCCAAATATGTGTGACCAAGGCCTTGAGGTCCTGTAAATATGTGCCTAAGGCGATCCAATTACAGCTTGGTTTTATGCATTTTAGAAGTTATAAGTAAAAAACATGAATTAATACATTTGAGGTTTACATTGTTTGGGCCCAGAAAGGGAATTGGGCCCCATCTGGAGTTGGAGGCCTGCAAGTCATTGGTGGATTCAAAGATTTTTCTGATTGACAAGAAAGAGTAAACTCTATATAAATAATTTTAAATCTGTAAAAGAAATGCTTAAGTGAACATAAGGCAGGTGTTTGGAAGCCAAGGTTCTTGTTATGTAGATGAAGTCTCTACGTAGCATGCATGCTTCAGAGAGATTAGGAGGTATATGTTTTAAAAGGTTTCACTCTTCCTAGGGAAGGTGGTTCTCTTACACATTTCTGCAAAATTCCCTGATATAGTATGTCAAAGAAACATTTTGGGATAAAATATTTGTATTTCCTTTAGGGCCTCTTGTCGTATGATGGTATACCAGAGTTAGATTGGAATTTGATATATTATTGCCACTGAGTCTTTTTTGTCAGCCTTATGATCTCTGTTTTAATGTTAATGCTAATGCTACTCTGTTGTTCCTAAAACTCCACAGGGGAAGGAGTATAATGAGGTGTGTCTGACCTCCTTTCCCATCATGTCCGGAATTGAGTTTTTAAGATTTTCTTTGGCTCTGTGTGAATTCATTTAGTTAGCTGGGGGGCTTAACAGTTTATTTTTGGTTTATATTCATCTTTGAATTACTCACAAGACTCTGCTTGTGGAAACATCACTTGAGAATTTTCTTAGTTTAAAATATTTACTTCTAAATACTGAGATGAGATCAATATGGATGGTTTCCTTGGAGCCTTGTAGGTGGCCCCCCAGCTAATTCACCCTCTACTAAATGTTCCGCTCTGCCGAAAATGTTTGTGGACTGCTGACAGAGTGAGACTCCAACTCAAAAAAAAAAAAAAAATAAATTGCTTTTCATCTTTTCCAAAAGAAGAGTCCCATCAACTTTGGAATAACAGTAAGGAAGTTTTACAGTGTTAGATGTTTCAATTGTCCATGTCTAGTCTTCCCCATAAATGAATATAAATTGTGGCAGGAACTATGAAGAGCAGAAAAGAGAAAGGGCATCCTAGGTGTGATGTTTTTAAAAATACCCTGTGGGAGGTTGTCTTATCTCAGAAGGTGGCCTTTAAAAGTCTGGATTCCAGACTCCTTGTGTGATTATGAATCTTGCCTAGATGCCTTTCTGACTCTGAAGGAATGTTTTTAGGAAATGTACAAAATCTGTCTTTGAGGACTGCTAAAGTGACCTATAGAGGCCTATAACATTTCAGACATTATATCTTCTATGCTTTCTTTTGGTAATTTGTTTACTATCAAAGGTTCCTGAGCAGTCATTCAGTACTGGACTGAATACCATCTCTATTCGTTCCACACCATATCCAGCATTAATTTAGGCTTTATTCAATAGGAATGTGATTGTATTAACTGTATTGAGGGTATCCCTTCTCATGGTGGAGATTCTATTCTGTGATAGCTCACAAAATGAATGTAGTTATTAGGAAGGGTTGATTAAAGGCCAAGTTTACATAACAGGATTTTTTGAGTAGTTGTTAGACTTCTAAGGGGTTTAAGAGTAAAATAGAATGAAAAAAGGGACAATTCTCAATGTGACCTTTTTCTACATTCCTAGGTCTATATTCTGACAGAAAATAGGTTAATAACCAATGAGTGTAAGAGACATAAAAGGTTTCAGAATATTTATTCATAGTGTAGGAGACTGGGAGCAGTATTGCCACTGTGATTAAGGGAAAACTATATATTCTAATTTTAGTGAATCATGGACTACTTTCCTAGACTGAGCTGGGGCCAAACACGTAAAAGGCGGTGGCCTTATGAACTCTATGTTAGAAGTTGCTGACCAACATGCTTATGCAGGGCAATCTCCTTTGGAACACGAAAATGCAGCAACTGTGCCATCCTGGGGATGCTTGAATATGCAAGGGTTCAGCTGGGTATCCGTTCAGAGACTCGGTGTATTTTAGTCTCTTTAGAAGTAGCATGTTCAAGCCGGGCTTGGTGGCTCAGCCTGTAATCCCGTGCCTTTGGGAGGCTGAGATGAGTGGCTTGCCTGAGCCCGCGGGTTCGAGACCCGCCTGGGCAGCAAGACCTCATCTCTACAATAAATAAAAAAATTAGCCGGGCGTGGTACGCGCGCCTGTAGTTCCAGCTACTTGGAAGGCTGAGGTGTGAGGATCCCTGGAGCCCAGCAGGTCAAGGTTGCAGTGGTTGGGAATGGCCACTGCACCCCAATCTGGGTGACAGAGTGAGACTCCAACTCAAAAAAAGGAAAAAAAAGAAAAGAAAAAAAAAAGAAGTGGTATGTTCATACCTTATTCAAAGGTAGACATCCTCGGTGTGTTTCCGATATGGCCACTTTTTACGTGTTACCTTTGTGAAACTGTAAATTGTTTTTCTAATGATCTATTGCTGCAAAATGACCTATTCAAAAATTTCATGGATTAAACTAAAAGTATTTAATTATTTAATTATATCTCATTGTTTTGTGGGTCAGAAATTCAGACAGTTGAGTGATTCTTTTGCTCCACACAGTGGTATTCACCTGGCAGATGCATTGACATGAAGGGTCTAAAATTCATGTAAATCTGGTGTTTATATGGGGATGACTGAAAGCTGGGTTCAGCTGGTATGAGTGCAGTGTCTACATTTGGTCTCTCCAGTTTGGTAGTCTCGGAGTAGTTTAGCTCCTTTCTTACATGTTGCCTAAGGGTTCCCCGAGGGAGTGTTCCAAGGGAAGTGGGTAAAAGCTGCTGGCTTTTTTGGTTTGTTTTTTGAATTGGAATCTCACTCTGTCACCCAGACTGGAGTGCGGGGCTCCAGCGATCCTTCCGCCTCAGCCTTCCAAGTAGCTGGAACTATAGGTACGTGCTACCATGCCTGGCTAATTTTTTGATGTATTGTAGAGATGAGGTCTCGCCAAGTTGCCCAGGCGGGTCTTGAACCCGCCGGCTCAGTCCATCCGCTCACCTCAGGCTCCCAAAGGTGCGGGATTACAGGCTGAGCCACTGAGCCCGGCTCAGCTGCTGGCTTTTTATGACCTTACACCAAATATCACAGGGTGTTATTTCTGCTGTACTCTGTTGGCTCAAAATGGCAATAATCCCACTCACATTCAAGGAAGAGCGCACATAGATCTAACCTCTTAATGGAAGGTGTATCAATTAATTTGTGGCCATGTATTAAGAGTTTCACAGTAGTATAGAAGAAAAAGAACTCTTTGTACAGGGTCTATGACACCAATGAATTAATTTGTTTCCAGTGAGTACCCAAAGTTGATAGTGCAGCAGGAAGACAGAGAGGCCATGACACCGAGGCTATTTTAGGAAGTAGCAGTTTTATTAGCACCTGTGAGACTCAATGGGCTAAAGCTCCCAGGCTGAGCACCCCAGGGAGGGAGGAGAGGGGTCTTATACCTTAGTTTAGGTGAGGGTGGGGCCCGGGTTGAGTGATTATACATTTTCTTTGGAATTCACAAGGCTGTACTCAGCAAAATCAGTTTTTCAAAAGAACAAATGGTCTCATCTCCAGGATATGCATAAGAAGCAGGGGTTATAAACTGATAACTTGACAAAGAGAGTATTTGGATTGGGGTTTTAAATTGCTTACTATTTAGCCTTTCCAGGAAAGCCCTTTTGGGCTATTTGGATTTCTCAAGCAAAACCCGTCTGGTAGGTTTTCGTAGCTTGCCATCTCCAAAAGGCATACTTTTAACTGTTGTCAACCCCTCTCTCCCACAGATTAGTACATAATCTGCAGTCCAAGGAAGTGTAGAATGTTTTTTTTTGAGTTGGAGTCTCACTCTGTCACCCAGACTGGAGTGCACTGGCCGCTCCCAGCCACTGCAGCCTTGACCTGCTGGGCTCCAGGGATCCTTCTGCCTCAGCCTTCCAAGTAGCCGGAACTACAGGCATGCGCTGCCGTGCCTGGCTGATTTTTTGATTTATTGTAGAAAAGAGGTCTCCGGATCTCGAACCCACGGGCTCAGGCAATCCACTCACCTCAGCCTCCCAAGGCACGGGATTACAGGCTGAGCCACCGAGCCCGGCTTGTGTAGAATGTTTTGAGCAAAAGGTGTGGGCTATTATTTTAGTGGAATAATACTTATTTTTTTATTTTCAATCAAGGAGAGACATTGGTGTCATTATTTTTGATACCACAACTGCTAGTGGAACTTTGATTGGATGAGCAACCAAAATGACTCTTGTTTTTTTTTTTTTTTGAGTCGGATTCTCACTCTGTCCCCCAGAATGGAGTTCAGTGGCACGCTCCCAGCCACCGCATTCTCGATCTACTGGGTTCCGGTGATCCTTCCACCTCAGCCTTCCAAGTAGCTGGAACTACAGGTCCACGCTGCTACCACGCCCGGCTAATTTCTGATGTATTGTAGAGATGATGTATTGTAGAGTTGCCCAGGTGGGTCTTGAACCCACAGGTCAGGCAATCCACTTGCCTCGGCCTCCCAAAGTGCTAGGATTACAGGCTGAGCTACTGAGCCGGCCAAAAATGACTCTAAGGATTAGAGATCTCTGTAGAGAAGTCTCTACTGGGGAGTTTTGTAGGTATGAATTCATAGACTTTCCTGTCTTTGCTTAATGAGCATGTTCAGGGATATAGGGGATGCTTGGTGTTATAATGGGAGGTAGGTTATAGAATGATCAGGATCAAATGAGGTTTCATAGGTCCAGTAGATTAAAAGAGATGTGATGAGAATCAGATGGAGTGTATTAGGGAAAGATTACATGATCTAAGCTTTCTAGCAAACCAGGTTTGGAAAGCCAGCTATGGAAACACTGGTGATTAGGGGACATATAGAGAATGACTCTGCCCCTGTGATGACCATTATTTCTTCTTGCCAAATTTTATATTTTCTGCTGTGTGTTGGCAGTCATGGGTAGTATTAGAATGTTATTAGTAGCTGCTGTATATCAGAAATTCAGGAATTACCAACTTCTTCTTACATAAGGGTTAACGGTTGCTTGTTAGGAGTTTGCCCATTTAGTTAAACCATGAATCACAAAATAGGAGGCCAAAAAATACTTGCAGAAGTATACACAAAATAGTAGGCCTATACACAAAATAGTAGGCCTAAAAATACTTGCAGAAGTATACACAAAATAGGAGGCCTATACACAAAATTTGAGGCCTAAGAATACTTGCAGAATATACATAAAATATGTACTAATGTTCCAACTTTCCACACGTTTTAGTGGTAGGTTAAAAATTGCTTTGTAGTCTGGATAATTCAGAACTGCTCAAAACTGGCCCTCTATTGTATTTTCTATTTTTGTTATGAAGATATATCTTGTCTTCCTGACACTTTATGTCTCATCTGACAAGGAAATCAGTCCTTTATTTCTCTGTCTTGTAGATCAAAATTAATGCAATGGATTCTAAAAGGCAGCCCTTTAGATGTCTTCTCTGTAGTCTTCCATTATAGTGGTTCTAACTCTCACCACTGAAGAAACAAACCCTGTTGGTTGCCTTGGACAGATGCAATCTCGCAAGAAGTTTATATGAAGGAAAAGCTTTTTGTCTTTTTTTTTGTAGAGACAAGGTCTTGCCAAGTTTCCCGGGTTGGTCTCAAACCTGGGGGCTTAGGCAGTCCACTTGCCTCAGCCTCCCAAAGTGCTGGAATTATAGGCTGAGCCACTGAGCCCAACCTGCTTCTTGTCTTTTAACCTGCACACTCAACAAGGAGTCCACTTTGCATCTGATATTTTTATGTCGCCAGAGTTTATCAATGCCAATGTTTGTAGTACCTGAACAGGCCATTCCTATCAGCTTCTGAACATCTTTAGTTAGGTAATTTGAAGGTACGGTCCAGTGTTTTCAGTGACACTGTAATGCATTTCAGATTCTGAAGGAAATATTCTGGTTTTTTGACACACTGGAGCAGGATTGTAAATGATTTATGCTAATGCTGTTACTGTGAACTCATTTTCCTCTTCTGAAATGGTTTGTACTTTGTGACATTGTTTTTTTTCCCCATGTATTTGCCATTCTCTTTCTCTTCTCTTTTTCACACGTCTTTTAGGTCTCCTGTATCTGTTGATGAATATTACTCTAGATATTTATCAGTTCAAAACTCTGGTCAGAATACCATTAAAGTTACAGAGAAATGCCCCTAATGCTCCTTCTTTCATTTCCTCTCAATGCACTTGATTTTCAGAGACAATGTGGACACACACAGTAACAAAAACCAAGAAACCAGTAAACCAATTAAAATTTTGCAGGATAGCACATTAAAAGATAATATTGTAGTAACAAGGAATCTTATATCTGAACCTTGTTAATCTAAAAGTTGTTTTATGTGGTTTTTTCTTTTACTCTAGGTACAAAATGCAGGTGATTTGCTGATCAAACCTCTGGAAAATTTCCGGAAGGAGCAAATAGGTTTCACCAAGGTACACTTTTTTTTGTATGTATGAGTTTTTAAAAAAATAGCAGTTGAGTAGTTGTTTGGGCTTCCACTCTTCACTGTGTAAGAGTATCATGGTAAATTCTATGTGTTAACTTGACTGGGTCACCGGATGTCCAGGTAGCTGGTTAAACATTGTTTTTGTCACGATGTTTTTGAAAAGATTAGTATTTGAATTGGTGGACTGAGTAAAGAAGATCTGCCCTCACCCATGTGGTTATTTAATTAATCATGTAATCTATTGAGGGCCTGAGTAAAGGTTGAATTAACTGTGTCTGAGTGTGGGACCTAGGATATTGATCTTTTTTCTGCCCTTGGTGTTCCTGCTTCTCAGAACTTCAGACCAGGATTGGAATATATGCCAATGGTTCTCGGGCTTTCAAGCCTTGAGACTATACCATTGGGTTTTCTGGGTCTACAGCTTGCAGATGGCAGATCATGGGACTTCTCAGCCTCCATAGTCACATGAGCCAATCAATACCCTATAATAAATCTCTTCCTGGAGATACATACATATGTGTGTGTATGTATATATATGTGTGCGCATAAATATTTACATACACACACACACACACACATATATACATGTATACTCTCCAATTGGCTATTTTTCTCTGGAGATCACAGACTAATACAAAAATTAGAACCAAGAAGTAGGGTGCCATTGTAACAAATATCTAAAAACATGAAGTCACTTTTGGAACTATATAATTTGTAGAGGCTGAAAGAATTTTGAAGTACATGATACAAACAGCTGACATTTTGGTTAAGGAACTTTTTTTTTTTTTGAGTTGGAGTCTCACTCTGTCACTTAGACTGGAGTGCAGTGGCCGCTCCCGGCCACCGCAGCCTCGACCTGCTGGGCTCCGGCGATCCTTCCTCCTCAGCATTCCAAGTAGCTGGAACTACAGGTGCACGCTATCGCGCCCGACTGATTTTTTGATTTATTGTAGAGATGAGGTCTCGCCAAGTTGCCCAGGCAGGTTTCGAACTCACGGGCTCAGGCAGTCTACTCACCTCAGCCTCCCAAGGCACGGGATTCCAGGCTGAGCCACCGAGCCCGGCAAGGAACTTTTTAAAAATTTTAAAGATGTGGGGTGCAGTTCAGAGTTAGGTATATAAATGGTCATTGTATAAGTGACGTTTGGGTCTCGCTTTGGTCCACTTCGCCTGGTTTGAGATCAGGTACCCTTGTTGCTGAAGTGTGCCCTCCTTCTCTCCCCTGACATTTTCCCACTACAGCCAATCCCTTTCTTATAGTATTATGATAATTGTTCAGGGTACACTTTTGAGTAAGAATATGTGGTACTCAGTTGTTTGTTTCTGTGATAGATCACTGAGTATTGTAGATTCTAAATCCATCCAAGTTCCTGCAAAGTTTGTAATTTTGTCCTTCTTTATGGCTATGTAATATTCCATCATGTATCTGAACCACATTTTTTTATGCAGTCCAGTTTTGATGGGCAGCACGGTTGGTTCTATGTTTTTGCTATTGTGACTAATGTTGCAATAAACATGCATGTGCAGCTATCCTCAATTTTTCAACCAACTTATCTTTGACAAAGCCTCCACTAACAACCACTGGGGAGAGGAGAACTTATTCAGTAAATGGTGCCAGGAAAACTGGCTATCCACATGCAGAAGATTAAAACAAGACTCCTACCCATCACCATATACAAAAATCAACTCCAAATGGATCAAAGACCTAAACGTAAAACCTCAAAGTATAAGAACTTTTTTTTTTTTTTTTTTGAGTTGGAGTCCCACTCTGTCACCTAGACTGGAGTGCAGTGGCTGCTCCCGGTCACCGCAGCCTTGATCTGCTGGGCTCTGGTGATCCTTCCGCCTCAGCCTTCCAAGTAGCCGGAATTACAGGCATGCGCTACCACGCCCGGCTGATTTTTTGATTTATTGTAGAGATGAGGTCTTGCTGTTCAGGAGGGTCTCGAACCTGCAGGCTCAGGCAATCCACTCACCTCAGCTTCCCAATGGCGCGGGATTACAGGCTGAGCCACCGAGCCCAGCTAAGCTATAAGAACTTTAAAAAATGCGGGAGACCCTTATGGAAATTGTAACTGGCAACCAATTCCTGATCAAAACCCCAAGTACCCATCCCACAAGAGATAAGATAGATAAGTGAGAACTCATCAAAATGAGAAGCTTTTGCAAAGCCAAAGAAACCATCTAGAGAACTGGGAGACAGGCCACAGACTGGGAAAAAGTATTTACCAACTGTATATCTGATGAAGGCCTAATATCTAGAATCTAGAGGGAACTCAAACGTGCTGAAAAGAAATAAATAGCCCTGTTAAAAAGACGGCAAAAGATATGAGTAGACACTTCTCAATAGAAGACATATGAATGGCTACATGAAAAATACATGAACAGATACATGAAAAATTGCTCAGCCTCACTAATCATCAAAGGTGTGCAAATGAAAACCACACTGAGATATCACCTAACTCTGGTCAGGGGATCATCATCAATAACTCAAAATACAACAGATGCTGGAAAGGGTACAGGGGAAAAGGGAACACTTCTACACTGTTGGTGGGAGTGTCAGCTAGTATAACCTCTGTGGAAAACTGTGGCGAATTCCAAAAGATCTATCGATTTACCTTCCATATGACCCAGGAATCCCCCTTCTGAGAATATACCAAGAGGAACTCAAAACACTCTATGAAAAAGATATTGGTTAAGGATCTTTTTTTTTTTTTTTTTTT
>NW_007200445.1:24704-33261 GCF_000164805.1 Carlito syrichta | reverse complement strand
CCCGCGGGCTCAGGTAATCCACTCACTTCAGCCTCCCAAGGCATGGGATTACAGGCTGAGCCTCCGAGCCTGGCTGTTTAAGGAACTTTTAAACGTAATTTTGGCGAAGTCTCAGAAAGAAAAAAGAAGAGTTATAGAAAAAGCTTCATTTTAGGGAATACATAAATAATCATGTATGGGATATTGATAGAAATGTGTTCATTAAGGGTGATTCTGATGAGATTTTAGGTGGAAATAAGGACCATGTTATTGGACAATGAAGAAAAGCCACTCTTTGTTATAAATGGCAAAGAATTTGGTTGAAGTATATGCTCGTGTTCTGTGGAAGTTAGAACTTTCATGCAATAAAATTGGAAATTTTTTTTTGTTGCATTGGGTTGTCACGCTGTCATCCAGACTGGAGCACAGTAACCAGATAACTGCTCACTGCAACCCTGACCTTCTGGGCTCAGGTGATCCTTCTGCCTCAGCGTCCTGAGTAGCTGGGACTATAGGCACATGCTACTATGCCTGGCTAATTTTTTGTAGAAATGGGGTCTCGCTATGTTGCCCAGGCTGGTCTTCAATTCCTTAGCTCAACCCTTCCTCCTGTCTTAGCCTGCCTAAGTACTGGGATTATAGACCTGAGCCACTGTACCTGGCCAAAAATTGGATATTCAACTGAAGAGATTTCTCACCAAAATGCAAGACGAGAGAAATGGAGTGATTAAGGAATTCTTTAGCAAAATTGAACCAGATCGTAAAGATTTGGAAATGCTTGGCCTATCCACATTGCAAAGAATAAGTATGTTCTGAATGGAGCACTAAGTGTATGGCTGGGTGGCCACTTGATAAGACATGCGTGGTTGGGAACCAACAACCTAATGAGTCATCTCAACAGAAGTCATAGAGAATGGGATTATATCTGCAGAACCACTGCCAGCTGAGATTCAAGAAAACAGAAAAAAACAGAATTGATGAAGGAAATCTCTGAATATATGCTATCCTTCAATAAGTGGGAAGAAGGACCCCAAAGGTGATTTAGAGATCACTGAAGTGGTCACTCCTGTTACAGATCCTGGGGACAAGCCAGTATCTCCTTGGTTTCAGATGATGGGACTGACTCAAAGAATGGGCCACTGCATGGAGCAGTGTGGCCAATCTCCCTCCAACTCCCTATAGATAGCCGCAACATGGGTCATGCTCCACTCACCCAATACCCATCACCACGACGTTGCCCCCCCAGTGGACTTACAAACCAGAGCATTGAACCAAAGAGAATTGTTCTCAAGGCTTAAGATTTTATGACGTTTGCCTTGCTGGGTTTTGGACTTGCTTGAGACCTATCACTTCTTCCTTCTTTTGTAGTTTTCCCTTTTAGAATGGGAATGTCTGTCCCATGCCTGTCTGAACATTTGTTTTAGAAGTATATCACTTGTTTAGTTTCACAGATTCACAGGTGGAAAGGAATTTTTTCTCAGGATGACTGTACCTTGAGTCTCATCTAAATCTGATAGAGATGCTGTTTAGATGAGACTTGGAACTTAAGAGTTTAGAACTGATCCTGGGATAATTTAAGACTTGTGTAGTTGTTGGGATTGGATGAATGTATTTTGCATGTGAGAAGGAAATGACTTTTGGTAGGCTAGGGGTAAAATGTTATGAACTAAATATTTGTGTTCTCCCCAGATGTGTTGAAATTCTGACCCTCAATGTTATCGTATTAGAAGGTGTGGGGCCTCTGAGAGTTTATCATGGTGGAGCCCTCATGAATGGCATTCATACCCTTATAAGACAAAGCAACAGAAAGGTGATTTTTTTCTAGGGCTCATGAGTACACAATGAGAAGACAACTATCTGCATATCAGGAAGATGATCCTTGCTAGATACCAATCAATCTGATGGTGTCTTGCTCTTAGTCTACCCTGTCTCCAAAATTGTGTAGAATAAATGTTTATTGTTTATATCACCCAGAGTAAGACAAAGGTTGAGGGGAACTTGTTCCCTCTAAGAAAGGTAGTTGCCAGGCTCGGTGGCTCAGCCTGTAATCCCGCGCTTTGGGAGGCTGAGGTGAGTGGATTGCGTCAGCCCGTGGGTTCGAGACCCGCCTGGGCAACTTGGCAAGATCTCATCTTTGCAATAAATAAAAAAGTCAGCTGGGCGTGGTAGTGCATGCCTGTAATTCTGGCTACTTGGAAGGCTGAGGCGAAAGGATCGCCGGAGCCCAGCAGGTCGAGGCTGCGGTGGCCGGGAGCGGCCACTGCACTCCAGTCTGGGCGACAGAGTGAGACTCCAACTCAAAAAAAAGAAAGAAAGAAAGGTAATCATTTAAAAAGTAACAACATGGGGAATTGGCTTCTGGCTGTTTGGCCAACTAGCTCTGTACCTGTGGATAAGTTGGAGTTTCAGTTGCTCCATCTCGGAAATGAGAAACTCGATAATAATAGTATTGTTTATCGACTGCCTACTATATATGTTGAGCACTAGTATAGGTGCTTTACATTCATTCTCTAATCACAAGAACTCTGTGAGCTTCTGGTATTATCTCCATTTCAGGTGTAACTGAGGGTTAGACACAATTAATAACATGACCAAAGGTATATCGTTAGTAAATGACAGTGACCTGGAATAAGTCCCAAGGGTCTTTTAAGCTTTAAATCCCATCATCTTTACGTTAAACTATACTGTCTAGATCTGTGCTGTCTATTATGGTAGCTGCTAGCTATTCAAGTAAAATACAATTAGCGACTCAGTTCCTTAGTCATTCTAGCCACATTTCGTGTGCTCAATAGTCACATATGTCTTGTAGCTAATGTATTGTACAGTGCAGATAAAGTACATTTTCTTTTTTTTTTTGGCTTTTGAAATATCAACTTTATTGAGGTATAGAGTACATACAATAAAATGCACCCACTTTAATTATACATTTTGATGTGTTGCTATATTATAAAATCAACACCATAGTTAAGATATTGAACACTGGCCAGGCGCGGTGGCTCATGCCTGGAATCCTAGCACTTTGGAAGGCAGAGGCAAGAGGATTGCCTGAGCCCAGGTATTCGAGACCAGCCTGGGCAACTTGGCGAGACTTTGTCTCTACAATAAATCAAAAACATTAGCTGAGTGTGGTGGTGCTTACTTGTAGTTCCAGCTACTTGGAAGGCCGAGGCAGAAGGATCGCCTGAACCCAGCAGGCTGAGGCTTTGGTGACCGTGAGCAGGCCACTGCCCTCCAGCCTGGGTGACAGAGTGAGACTCTAGCTCAAAAAAAGAAAAAAGAAAAAATATTGCTACCAAAGTACGTTTTCTTCATTGCAGAATGTTGAGGAGTCCTGTGTCAGATAATCTCAAATTCCTTTCTGCTTGACCATCCCATGGGTCTCTCTGATTCTCCAGTGTCTCACAAATGGATGATGTGAATAATTTTCAGTTTTAATTTCTTTTTTTTTTTTTAAGCTAGGTGTAGATCTTTTTCATATGCTCCAATGAGTATTCAACAGGTAGTTACGGTAATCTCTTGTACCAGAACTAAAATGTAGCATCTTGACCAAGCATTCAGCTTTTTTAGGTCTCAGAACACACCATCCAGTGGTTATTATTTGAAATATCAGTGTGGATAAAAAATATGACAGTAGCAAGTTTTGAGAAGAAAAAACAAACTACTGATTGTGCTTCTACTTCCTGGTATCATTAGCCGATTTGACATGGCGTTATTTGGAATGACTGACAGTTAAGCAAAGTGAGTTCTCTAGATAGCTCAGCAGTACTGGATCCAGCTCATTTCGTCTGGAATCTCATTAACATTAATACTTAGTTAGGAAAGGATATAATTAAAGGACAGAAGTATCTTCAGAAATGACAAGTGTGGTATGAAAATACTTAACCGCATGTTAAATAATAATTGTTATCTAAAACTGAGTAAAGAGGATGAAGATAGTCATGTGATGTGAAATCCTTATACCTGATTTACTTTCATTCCTGGATGAGAATAGCAGGAGGAAAGTAAGGATATGCTGCCATGGTTGCCCTTATATCATCTGAGTAAAGGGAATCAAATTTCTCTTAGAAATGGGTCATTATGCAATTTGGTCATACTTAACACCAACCTAGATGTGTGGCCTACTACATACCTGGGCTATATGGTATAGCCTATTGCTCTGTGTATTACTGTACTGAATACTGTAGGCAGTTATAGCACAATGGTAAGGATTCTTATATCTACAGATATTTAAACATAGAAAAGGTACAGTAAAAATATGTTATTATAATTTTATATTATATTATTGTAGATATTGTCCATTATTGTAGATATGGCCCATCGTTGACCAAAGCATCATTTTGTAGTGGATTACTATCCATCCTATGTCCCAGTTCTGGACTGAGGAGTTTACACGTGCTGTCTTCTTTAATTCTCGCAGCAGACCTGTGAGGTAGCATTTTTTATATCCATTATCTTAATGAAGAAACTGAGACTCAGAAAGTTTAAATGCCTATCAGTCTTTTTTCCTACTTTATCGTTGAAGCCAACCTTCATACCTACAAAAACCAACTCAGTGTGAGAATCCTGTGTCCAATAAAATATCTAGAATTATCACAATAGTTCAATTTAGGATAGAAGAAAGAGCACTGAACTAAGGACCAGAGACAACGTAGCTAACAGTGTATTCCTGTGTGTAACGATTTATTGTCAATCAGTTAGAAATTCACACCTGAATACTAGCTCTGTGATAATTTAAGGATTCCTTTAAGCACAATATTAAGCTTTCTCAGTAGCAGGAGCTAGAGGGAGGTACACTGCAGGAAGAAGGGGCTCTACTGCTGCATGGTGAGTCAGTGAAGTGGGTTTGAGGACAGCTGTTGGAGCCACTCCCAGAACACATGGTGCCTTAATTACTTTGAAGCCTTCCTCTGACCTGGCAGTAACCTTCTGCAGGGCTCTCTATATGGGAAAAGGCTTCATGCCCAACTTGTTCCGTGTCTTCCATCTGTAGAAACAAAGGATGGAAGGAAAGAAGAGAGGGAGAGAGGTAAAGAGAGAGGAAAGAAGGGAAGGGGGGAGGGAACGAGGAAGCAAAATAATGCAGATAAAGATGGGAACTAATGGTGGACACTTTCTTTTTTAACTCATCCTGTTTTTCAAGCAGGATTAAGCTCTTCAAGTGGTACTGATGCTACTACCACTTGAAATAAGAATACATGTCTCATGTGAAATCTATGGAGAGGTGATGGAACATGCATGGTGGGGAATGGCCTGATACTCAAATAATATTGAAGGCCAGGGAGCTCTGTTTTCAATTCAACTCGGGCAACTAGCTCCATAATCTTGGAATCTCAGATGCTGTAATTGAGTCATTTCACAAAGACAACAGTTGCCATCAGTTTAGCCATTTTGTGATGCTTTGGACCCAGTTTCTGTTATATAAGAACTTGTAAATGGCTGTCAGATAGTTGTGATGTTTGGTTTCCCAAACATGCAATCACAATACACATGGTTTCATAGGTATCCTCTCCATCAGAGGGTTTTTGTTCACGAAAAAACTGGGTGGAGCTCCTAGTTCCCTACTTTAGCCAGAGCACTTTCCCTTGGATTTGTTTGGTATAGTGACTTTTGGGGCAGCATTTCTTTTAAAACAGAACTTTGTTGGTTTAAAGTATTTCTAAATCACTTATTTATCCTTAGGCTGGATAGATCTTATTTTTCTAAATAAAAAGGTTATGCCTCAACTTTTTTTTTTTTGGACAAGCAGGGAAAAGCCCGTTTTATTTGCAGGACTGATCTTTGCTTCTGTTTTTTGTTTTTGTTTGTTTGTTTTTTGAGTTGGAGTCTCACTCTGTTGCCCAGACTCCAGTACAGTGACCCCTCCTGGCCACTGCGGCCTCGACCTGCTGGGCTCCGGCAATCCTTCCACCTCAGCCTTCCAAGTACCTGGAACTACAGGCGCGCACTATCATGCCCGGCTAATTTTTTGAATTATTGTAGAGATGAGGTCTCGGCAAGTTGCTCAGGTGGCTCTCGAACCCGCGGGCTCAGGCAATCCTCTCACCTCAGCCTCCCAAAGTGCGGAATTACAGGGTGAGCCACCGAGCCCGGCTAGGACTGATCTTTGTAACCACCGAGGCCACTATGTACTGACAAGGGTGGGGAGCCTTATTTCTTGGTCTCCTCCTCCTTGGACAGAGTCTTGATGATCTCTGTCTTGGCCTGCAGGCGCTCTTCACGGCGCTTGCACGCTTCCTTGCTCTTAGACCTGCGGGCTTCTGCCTGGTCCACCAGGAGCTTCTTGCGGGCCTTGTCTGCCTTCAGCTTGTGAATGTGTTCCATGAGGATCTGCTTGTTCTTGATGACATGCCCTTTCACCTTCAGGTAGAGGCTGTGATACATGTGGCAGTCACTCTTCTTCGATTCACGGTATCTCCTCATCAGCCAGTGCAGGATCCTCATCCTCCTCATCCAGGTCACCTTCTCGGACATCCGTGCATTGGCTGTCCCCTTTCACTTACCTATGCCCATGTGCTTGCCCTTCCTGCGGGCCAAGGTGTTCTTCCAGCATCGAGCCTGGGAATTCAGTCACTGGCTTGCGGATGATCAGCCCATCTTTGATCAGTTTCGGAATCTGCTGACGGGAATTGGCATGGGCGATTTCATTGGTCTCATTGGGGTCCAACCAGACATTGTTTTTGCCACAGCATAGGACACTGGAGGCAAGCCTCTTTAGAAGCCTGAGTATACTCATGGCTGCGGCTGCGAAAGGAAAGAACAATGCCTCAACTAACCTCAGTTTACAATCTTTAATTTTTGAAATCATAAATGTTTCGTTTTTGCATTTTAAAAATTGAAGTCATATAACACGCATACACATAAACATATGGTTGAAAAAAAAAATAGTAGTACAGGGTATATAAAAAATAAAAACCTTCCAGTCTTTCCTTACTACTCAGCACTGTTCACTTTAAATTTTTTTTTATTTTTAATTAATTAATTTAATTTTTTGATTTGGAGTCTCACTCTGTCGCCCAGACTGGAGTGCAGTGGTCGCTCCTGGTCACCGCAGCCTCGACCTGCTGGGCTCCAGTGATCCTTCCACCTCAGCTTTCCAAGTAGCTGGAATTACAGGCGTGGGCTACCACGCCCGGCTAATTTTTTTGATTTATTGTAGAGATGAGGTCTCGCCAAGTTGCCCAGGCGGGTTGGGAACCCGTGGGCTCAGGCAATCCACTCACCTCAACCTCCCAAATGCGCAGGATTACAGGCTGAACCACCGAGCCTGGCTTTTATTTTTATTCTTTTTAATTTTTAGATTCAGGGTTCCCCATGTTACATGGAGAAGTGTTCACTTTTAACCATTTATATTTCATTTTTCTGTTAGTTACTTTTATATTTTAAACAATACTTATTGCTATTTTGAAATTTAACTCTAGTAATTATTTGTTTCTCTTACAGTGAATATAGGCGATCATTTTACACACTTCTCCCTTACTCCTTCTTTCAATTTTTGATAATTATAATGCCATTTTACTTCTATTGGTCACTTCTGTTAGTTTACATAATGCACTTAATCTCTTATTTCATACTCCGTCACCTTTTGACTTTGTAAGGTGAAGACATTGCCAACTCTGTCTTCCCTTAGGCTCCTTGTAGCCCTCAATTCCTGTCAGTCCTACCTTCACTTTTCACTGTTGGGGGTGGTAACATTACTATTCTAGTCTAGAACCTTAATGTAATCATCTTGGGGGTTTTTATTAGGTTCATTTTATAGTGGCAAGAAACCATTGGGAAATTTAGGATTTGAACCCAAGTTCCTTGGCAGTGAGTGCATGAACTTTGCCATATTATATACTGGGTCAGTGTAAGTGTAAATTTGTGGTGCCGAGGATAGATCAAGGATGATTCCCTTCTTTACTCATCTTTCCTAACTTTTTGTCTATTAGGCTTACATCTCTTTGTTCACCTACTCTAGATTTGTTTGATTAATTACTTCTATCTCTGTCACCTCTCAAAAGCCCCAACACATGCAAAGTTTGTGAGTCCTGCTTATGTGTACCTTTTAGCTATCATTTGATGAGCAGAACTCTTCTCATCATCATTCTGCTTCACATCACCATGCAGTTTCTCCCTCAACTCCCTGACCTAAGATCAAGGGAGGACAAACAAGGCTTAGCTTAGTTCTGTTCATAATGGGTCTTTCATCTTTTAGTGTAGAATGCTGGACTGTCCACTAGAGATGGCAGAATAAAGACTCAGTCATCTCCTTTTAGACACATGACAGGGAGAGTATTTGTACCCTTTGATTCATATTTTTTAGGTCTTGTCAGAGTTGCCCACAGTATTATGTTTTCAGTTCTTTTTCAAGGATATCCTTGCCAGAGAGGAACAGTCAGTGAATTGAGCCTTTTTGTGGTTTCTGGTAGGACCAGGGCCAAATTGTCTGACGAAGATATCTGAGTCTGCATTTGACCCACTTCATGGAGAGTGGGAGCTGGTGTGGAGGCTATGATATAGTGTGTTGTTACCCAACAGATGGCAAGCAAAAGGGCATTGACAGCAGGACATGGGGTTGTCAATCTTACTGCTGTTTCTT
>NW_007200445.1:3247-24684 GCF_000164805.1 Carlito syrichta | reverse complement strand
CTTCCTTCCTTCCTTCCTTCCTTCCTTCCTTCCTTTTTGTGAGTTGGAGTCTCACTCTGTCGCCCAGGCTGGAGGGAGGGCAGTGGCATGCTCCCGTCCACCCCAGCCTCGACCTGCTGGGCTTCAGCGATCCTTCCGCCTCAGCCTTCCAAGTAGCCGGAACTACAGGCGCCCGGCTACTTTTTAATTTATTGTAGAGATGAGATCTTGCCTCGTTGCCTGGGCAGGTCTCGAGCCCGCAGACTCAGGCAATCCATTCGCTTCGGTCTCCCAAAGTGCTGGGATTATAGGCTGTGCCACCGAGCCTGGCCGTGCTGTTTCTTATCTATAAACAGAGATCATGGATAGAACTTTAAGAAAAGAGCCTGTTCTGGAGGCAAATGACACTGAAAAAAATACCAAAGTGGAACAGGGCACAAACCTGACAGTCCGGGTAGATGAAGCCAAAGGTGCTAGTCTTGGCATGCATTCCAAAGGCTGGTGCATGTTGTAGGAAAGAGGGGGAAGGAAACAGCAGCAAATCATCTATCAACAGCTTCAAAAATTTGAATTTCAGATTTGCCCACATGTTTGAGTCTCAGTAGCTACCAGAATGTGTTCGTAGGGAGGATCAAATAGTCAGGATACCCGAGAGCTAAGTGATGTGACAGTAATCCAGAAGTGATTTTTCTTTCCTTGATTTTTTTTTTTTTTGAGTTGGAGTCTTACTTTGTCACCCAGACTGGAGTGCAGTGGCATGCTCCCAGCCACTGCAGCCTCGACCTTCTGGGCTCCAGCGATCCTTCCGCCTCAGTCTTCCAAGTAGCTGGAACTACAGGCATGCGCTACCATGCCTGGCTGATTTTTGGTTTATTGTAGAGATGAGATCTCGCCAAGTTGCCCAGGCGGGTCTCGAACCCGCATACTCAGGCAATCCACTCACCTCAGCCTCCCAAAACGCTGGGATTACAGGCTGAGCCACCGGGCCTGGCCAGAAGTGATTTTTCAAGTTCACAGCAAATATTTTACAAGTCTTATAGCAATAACTACCATTTACTAGATACTTGCTATATGTCACCTCATTATCATCCACATCCTATTAATCAGGAAGATAAGACTCATAATGGCCAAATAATTTGTCCAAGGGTGCGGGATTACCAGCTGAGCCACCAAGTCTGGCTGATTGTACCAATTTATGTCATCACTCAGCTCTAGCAGTATAAAATAATTTTCTTTGCTTTACATCCAAGGGAAACATAAGTTAATTTGGAAATATGCAAAATAATTTGGTTTGACAGATGTTCATTGGGTCTCTACTCTTCATACAGAAGAAACCAGACATTGTTGAACGACCAATCTACTCTCTAACGAATATACAGCAATACTACTTATATCAAATGAGATCACATATATAAAGTATCTGGCACAGATACTTTACTTCACTCAAGTAATCCAGGAATGTACCTACATAGGCTGATATGGTGATGTTATCAAGATCTGCTTACAAGGTAATCTATGCCTGAAAAATAGAAAAAGGGGCATATTTATCCTGAAGAGTAGAGGGTGAAAAGGGACGATCATCCTGATTTTCAGTGACATAGCATACTGTGACCCAGGAGGTGGTCACATCTTTTCCATCTCTCTTGCTGTCCTCTGCTGAGCAGAAGGAAACTGTATCTTAGAACAGAGAGACACCAGAGTTTTTATTTTCTTGTACAACCAAACTGAGATTGTTATTTGCTCCTTGTACTTACCCTAGTTCCCTTTTCACTTGAACTATTTGAGGGCAAATGAACTGGGCCTATGTGAACTTGTTACTCTGTTATTCATATTAGCAGGCTCAATGTCACCTCTGGACTTCATAGGAGATGCAGAAAATCAAAGGCATATATCCCTTTGAATTGGATTGAAATTTGGAAATTCTCTGTTTTTTGAAAAATGTCAAATGTTCTATAGCTTTGTTGTCCAATAGACTAGCTTCTAAATAACCAATTTTCCTCAGCAAATGGATCAGCTAAATGAAGAATAAATAAATACCAATGTTGAAAATTTACCAAGTACAATGTGTAAATTTCAGTTAGCTTTTTACTCTTGAGTTTTCAATAGTCAAGGAAATCCTTGAACATGAAAGATGGAGACTGAAACATACAGATCAAAGTTAAGTAGAAGGAAACAGAGGGAGAGGGATACTTAAAATATGTAACTTTTATGTTTTCAGGTGGATAAGAGGAGATTACATCTGTAAAATAGTAGAATACTGTTAAAAGAGAACAAAGGTAAACTCTTGGGAATTAAAATTATGAGAGTAGAAATGACAAACTCAGTAGAAGGTTTGGAAGATAAAGTTAAGATCTTTTTGAAAGAAAGTAAAAAAGAAAAAGAGGTAGAAAATTGGAGAGAAAATAGAAAAGTAAAAGTCCAGTCTTGCAAGTTCTAGTAAAGGAATTCTATAATGATAAAATAGTGGGAAGAAATTTATACATGAAATGATTGAAAGGATATTTCCAGACCTATAATGTCTGAACCTTATAGAGTTAAAGGGTCTCTGAGTGTCCTTCATGATGGAAATAGACTTTTTCCGTCGGGCTTGGTAGCTCAGCCTGTAATCTCACGCTTTGGGAGGCTGAGGTGAGTTGATTGCCTGAGTCTGCGGGTTCGAGACCCGCCCGGGCTTCTTGGCGAGACCTCATCTCTACAATAAATAAAAAATTAGCTGGGCATGGTAGCGCGCGCTTTTAGTTCCAGCTACTTGGAAGGCTGAGGCGGAAGGATCGCCAGAGCCCAGCAGGTCGAGGCTGCGGTGGCTGGGAGCGGCCACTGTACTCCAGTCTGGAAGACAGAGTGAGAATTCGACTCAAAAAAAAAAAAAGGAAATAGACTTTATCCTTAGGGCTATCATAATCTCTGGAACTAATACAGGATCATAGAAACCTAGCATATCTAACCAAACTATCAAATAGAGTAAATAAAGACATTTTATGTATGCAAGGTCTCATTACCTCACTTAAATATACACCTTTTCAGGAATCTACAGGAGAACGGGCTTCATCATAACAAGGGAACACATCAATTAAAATGAAAACTAAGAATATTGAAACCAAAAAGAGCACCAAAACAGAGGTGAGGCCTAGGAAATCCCTAGGATGATGGTGAAAGGCAATCCCCAATCACAACTGGGCACTTAAGTGTAGGAGACAGCAGGTCCAGATTAGAATTGTCAGAAAGTTTTGGGTGATACTACATTAAAATGAAGTGATAATAAATGACCATATTAAGAGATTTAGAGAAATGGAGTTGAGTTAGAAATAAAATCAATGCTATACACATTGGAAACTAAGCAACCAGCCAAACAAAGTAAAACAAAAAGGTAATTTTTAACTTTAAGATTTATACAAAGTTGTATAGGGAAGTGAGATTAATCATATTCTACTATCTGAATCAGCTATCAATAATGTTTAGTTAGTGGTAAAAATGTAAATAGTGAATATAGGTAAAACCAAAATTACAATTGAGTTATAGAGGGGTTATGAAGGGAAGTATGTGTGTAGCTAGGAAGTGATGGTGATACTGCTGGTCATAACGGGACAGGAAGAGGAAAGAGAACTAAATCCTCGTCTTTCATTTTTGGAAGCTACTAGGTAATGCATACAAATTAAAAATTAAGAAATAGCAATTAAAATAATTTATTTAGAAATACTAGAGATGTGGTAGTAAATACTAGGAGAATTGGCTTAAAGTTGTTGCTTCTGGGAAAGGGGAAGTAAGAGAAAAGGGACAGAGAATTATTGCTTGTCTTCAACTATATTGAGTTAGATACTTCTTTGATTTAAGAAAAAGTTTAATAAAACTTGAAATGTTTCTTAAGTGGTCATTTGTATGATGTCATGAATGTGATGTTGCAATCAAGTTTCCAGAGTTTATTTGCTTTCTCTAGTCTCTGATTCTTTATAGAAATGAATAATTTTTTTTTCAGATTGTCTTTTTTCCTTTTTATTTATTTTTATTTATTTATTTTTTTGAGTTGGAGTCTCACTCCATCACCCAGACTGGAGTGCAGTGGCCGCTCCCGGCCACCGCAGCCTTGACCTGCTGAGCTCTGGCGATCCTCCCGCTTCAGCCGTCGAAGTAGCCGGAACTACAGGCATGCGCTAACACGCCGGGCTAATTTTTGATTTATTGTAGAGATGAAGTCTCGCCAAGTTGCCCAGGCGGGTCTTGAACCTGCAGACTCAGGCAATCCACTCACCTCAGCCTCCCAAAGCACGGGATTACAGGCTGAGCCACCGAACCCGGCTTCCTTTTTATTTTTAATTTAGAGATATGGGGTACAGTTCAATGTTGGATACATAAGTGGTCATTGTGCGGATAAAGTTTGGGTACCCTTATTGATGTTATGTTTCCCTCCTTCCTCCTCTAGCAGTGTCCCACCACTGCCAATCCCTTTCTTATAGTATTATGGTAAATGTTCAGGGTCTGCTTATGAGGAAGTACATGTAGTAATCGGATCTCTTTCTGTGACAAATCACTGAGTATTATAGACTCTAAATTCATCCAAGTTGCTGGAAAATCCATAATTTTGTTTTTCTTTATGACTGTGTAATATTTCATTGTGTATCTGTACCAAATTTTCTTTATCCAGTCCACTTTTGATGGGCACCATGGCTGGGTTGGTTACATGTTGTTTTTGTGAATAACGCTGTAATAAACATCAATGTGCAGGTATCTTTTTAAGAGTGGTTTGAGGTCTTCCGGGTATACTCCCAGAAGAGGGATTGCTGGGTCGTATGGAAAGTCAATTTTAAGGTCTTTTAGAAATCACCCCACTGTTTTTCACCACAGAAGTTATAATGGTTTATCCTCTCACCAACAATGTAGAAGCTTGTTCCCTTTTCCCCACATTCTCTCCAGCATCTTTTGTTTTTTGAGTTATTAATGATTACCATCCTGACTGGAGTTAGGTGGTATCTCAATGTGGTTTTGATTTGCATTTCTTTCCTTGCTTAGTGAGGCTGAGCAGTTTTTCATGTGTCTGTTGGCCTCTTGTATGTCTTCTTCTGAGAAGTGTCAATTCATCTTTTGCCCACTTTTTTTTTTTTTTTTTTTTGAGTTGGAGTCTAACTTTGTCGCCCAGATTGGAGTGCAGTGGCTGCTCCTGGCCACCGCAGCCTCGACCTGCTGGGCTCCCGTGATCCTTCTGCCTTAGCCTTCCAAGTAGCTGAAATTACAGGCATGCGCTACCACGCCCGGCTGATTTTTTGATTTATTGTAGAGATGAGGTCTTGCTGCCCAGGCGGGTCTCGAACCCGCGGGCTCAGGCAATCCACTCACCTCAGCCTCCCAAAGGCTCGGGATTACAGGCTGAGCCCCCGAGCCCGGCTTGCCCCCTTTTTAATAGCATTATGTGTTTTTTTCCTTTCAGCACGTTTGAGTACCTTGTAGATCCTGGATATTAGGCCTTTTTCAGATACACAGTTGGCAAATATTTTTTCCCATTCTGTGGACTGTCTCCCCACTCTCTTGATGGTTTCTTTTGTTTTGCAGAAGCTTTTCAGTTTGATTTGTATAACATAAGAATAATTTAAAAAGTTAAACTTAGCATTTAGATTTAAAGTGAAAATTTCAATTAGATAATGCATTATAAATAAGTTCACACTTTACTTGGCAAATGTGTGTTCTCAAGAAATAGAAGTTCCTTCCCTTTCTTCATCAATTCAACAACTCTCTTGGTGCAGCATTTTGATTAGAGAATGGAAAGTGACTCTTGATTAGAGCTTCTGAGACATTTAGCATTTTGCAGTCAAATTAACCCTGGAATAAAAATTCTTCTTTTTAACCAATGTTGGGATATCTTAGAAGTAGTAGACTGAGGTTACTGCTGGTTGACTTTAGTAGAATTAAATGCAAGTGGACTCACAAAAAAAGAAGAATCTTAATAGACAAGTAACACCATTAACTTATTGATAAAATAACTTCATAGAAAGAAAAGTCCATGACCAGATGGCCACAATGGTGAATCTTACAAGTTTTTCAAATAATTCACAGTAACTCTTTACAAATAGTCCAAAAATAAAAGAGAAGGAAACACTTTCAAACTCAACTCAGTGATGCAAGTACTACCCTTATAGAAAAGTCATAACAAGAAACTAAAACTATAGGCCAATATTCCTTATGATATAGATACAGATATCCTCAGCAAAATATTAGCAAACCAAATCCAACTGTTTATAAAAATAATTGTATACCATACCAATGTGAAATTCGTTATAAAAATGCATGATTGGTTTAGTATCTGAAAAATTAATCAGTGCAATATATGATATTAATAGAGTAAAGGACATATAAACATCCCAGTAGACAGAAAAAACATTTGACAAAATTCAACACCCTTTCATAGTAAAAATATGGTATAATCTAGGAATGGGAGAGAACTTCCTCAACCTGATTAAAGGTAGCTGTGATAAACCCACAACTAACATGATACTTAATAGTGAAAGACTAAAATCTTGCTCTCTATGATAAAGAACAAGGCAAGTAAATACACTCTTTCCACTTCTATTCATTGTACTGGAGGGTTTTTTTTTTCCTTTTTGTATTGGAGTCTCACTCTGTCACCCAGGCTGGAGTGCACTGGCCCACTCACGGCCACCACCCGCATTAACATACTGGACTCTGGCGATCCTTCTGCCTCAGCCTTCTAAGTAGCTGGAACTACAGGCATGCGCTATACATGCCTAATTGTTTATTTATTGTAGAGACAGGTCTCGCCAAATTTCCTGGGCTGGTCTCGAACCCGTGGGCTCAGGTAGTCCACTCGCCTTGGCCTCCCAAAGTGCTGGGATTACAGGCTGAGCCGCCGAGCCTGGCAGTACTGGAGATTTTGGTCAGGATAATTGGCTAAGATTGGAAAAGAAGAAATAAAACCATCTCTATCTGCAGAAGATTTCATTTTATATATAGGAAATCCTAAAACACACACACGCACACACACATAAACACACACACACACACACACACACACACACACACACACACACTCTATTAGAATGGAAGAGTTCAAAAATGTTGTAGGATGCAAGACCAGTATGCATAAATAAAGGTTATTTCCTTTTTTTTTATAATCTATATTTTTTATTATGATATTGTGGGGTACAGTTAAGGGTTAGGTATACAAATATGCTTCGTTCAGACACCCTTGTGGATAAGAGGTGTCTCCCCATTCCCAGACAGATATTTACTACCGTTAATCCCATCTCCCTTTCCCTCCCCCCATAGTTTCCCACCACTGTCAGTCATTTTCTTATAGTATTACATTGGATGTTCAAGGTCCACTATATGAATGAGAACATGTGATATTCAATTCTTTGTTTCTGTGAGAGGTCACTCAGTATTATAGACTTTAGTTCCATCCAGGTTGCTGCAAAATTCATGATTTCATTTTTTTATGGCTGCATAGTATTCCATCGTGTATATGTACCACATTTTTTTAATCCAGTCCTCCTTTGATGGACAGCATGGTTGCTTCCAGGTTCTTGCTGTTGTGAACAATGCTGCGATAAACATACGTGTGCAGGTAACTTTTTTATAGAGTGATTTGAGTTCTTCAGGGTATATTCCCAGTAGGGAGATTGCGGGCTCATATGGGAGGTCAATATTTAGAGCTTTTAGGAATCGCCATACTGTTTTCCACAGAGGTTGTACTAGTTTGCACTCCCATCAACAGTGTAGAAGTGTTCCCTTTTCGCCACACCCTCTCCAGCAACTGTTATTTTTTGAGTTGTTGATAATTGCCATTCTGACTGGAGTTAGGTGGTTTCTCAGTGTGGTTTTGATTTGCGTCTCCCTGATGATTAGTGAATTTTTTTTTTTTTTTTTTTGAGTTGGAGTCTCACTCTGTCACCCAGAGTGGAGTGCAGTGGCCGCTCCTGACCACCGCAGCCTCGACCTGCTGGGCTCCGGCGATCCTTCTGCCTTAGCCTTCCAAGTAGCTGGAATTATAGGCATGCACTACCACGCCTGGGTGATTTTTTAAAAATTATTTTAGAGTTGAGGTCTCGCTGCCCAGGCGGGTCTCACACCTGCAGGTCAGGCAATCCACTCATCTCAGCCTCCCAAAGGCGCGGGATTACAGGCTGAGCCACCGAGCCCGCCTAGAGGTGGAACATTTTTTTCATGTGTCTGTTGGCTGCTCGGATGTCTTCTTTTGAGAAGTGCCTGTTCATATCTTTTGCCCATTTGACAATGGGGTTGTTTGTTTTTTTCTTTTCAGCACGTTTGAGTTCCTTGTAGATCCAAGATGTTAAGCCTTTGTCAGACCTGGTGTTGGCTAATACTTTTTCCCAGCCTGTGGGCTGTCTCCCTGCTCTCTTGATGGTTTTGTGGGCTTTGCAGAAGCTTGTCAGTGTAATGAGGTCCCACTTGTTTCTCTTATCTCTTATGGCCTGTGGGTTTTGGGTTTTGTTCAGGAACTGGATGCCAGTTCCAATTTCCATGAGTGTATGTCCTTCATTTTCAAAGGTTCTTATGGTTTGAGGTTTTACATTTAGGTGTCTGATCCATTTAGAGTTAATTTTTGTGTATGGGGATAAATAGGGGTACTGTTTCTTTCTTCTGCATGTGTTCAGCCAGTTTTCCCAGCACCATTTACTGAACAGGTTCTCCTCTCCCCAGTGGTAGGTGGTGGAGGCTTTGTCGAAGATGAGTAGGTTGAGAAATTGAGGTTTTGCTTCTGGAATCTCAATTCTATTCCATTGGTCTATATGCCTGTTCCTATACCAATATGATTGTAGCTTTATAGCAAAGTTTGAAGTCTGGTAATGTGATACCACCTGCTTTGTTTTTTTTTGTTGAGGATTGTTCTGGCTATTCTTGGTCGTTTGTGTTTCCATATGAACTCCTGTGTTGTTTTTTCTAGGTCTGAGAAGAATGTTGCTGGTAATTTGATGGGTATTGCATTAAAGCTGTAGATTGCCTTAGATAAGATGGACATCTTCACAATGTTGATTTTTCCAACCCATGAGCATGGAATATTTTTCCACTTGTTTGTGTCATCTTTGATTTCTTTGAGCAGTGTTTTGTAGTTTTCATTGTAAAGGTCTTTCACATCTCTGGTTAAAAAGATGCCAAGGTATTTCATTTTTTTAATGGCTATTGTGAATGGAATTGTGCTTTTTATTTGGGCTTCTGTTTGTTTATTATTGGTGTGAAGAAATGCAGTTGTGCTTCGCACATTTATTTTATATCCTGAGACTTTGTCAAAGTCCTTTATCAGTGTATGGAGGTTTTTGACAGATTCTCTTGGGTTTTCAAGGTACACGATCATGTCTTCTGCAAAGAGAGATAGGTTGACTTCCTCTTTTCCTATTTGAATACCCTTGATTGCCTTCTCTTCTCTGATTGCACTAGCCAGGACTTCCAATACTATATTGAACAGGAGGGGTGAGAGTGGGCATCTTTGTCTTGTTCCAGTTTTCAGGGAAAGTGGTTCTTGTTTTTGTCCGTTTAGGAGTATACTGGCTGTGTATTTCTCGTAGATGGCTTTTACTATTTTGAGGTATGTTCCCCGTATACCTAGCTGTTCGAGGGTTTTTATCAAGAAGGGGTGCTGGATTTTATGAAAAGCTTTTTCTGCGTCTAATGATATAATCATGTGGTTTTTGTTTTGACAACTGTTGATGTATTTAATTACATTTTTGATGTTATGAATGTTGAACCAGCCTTGCAACCCAGGGATGAAGCCTACTTGGTCATGATGGATGATTTTTGAGATGTGTTGTTAAATCTGGTTCGCTAGGATCTTGTTGAGAATTTTTTTTTTGAGTTGGAGTCTCACTCTGTCGCCCAGAGTGGAGTGCAGTGGCCGCTCCCGGCCATTGTAGCCTTGACCTGCTGGTCTCCAGTGATCCTACCGCCTCAGCCTTCCAAGTAGGTGGAACTACAGGTGCGTGCCACCACGCCCGGCTCATTTTGAATTATTGTAGAGATGAGGTCTCGCCAAGTTGCCCAGGTGGGTCACGAACCCGCGGGCTCAGGCAATCCACTCACCTCAGCCTCCCAAAGGCGCGGGATTACAGGCTGAGCCACTGAGCCCAGCTGGGTATTTCTTTTTAATAAAGAAATACTCCAAAAATGAAAACAATTCAATTTGTAGTAATATTAAAAAGATTTAAATACTTGGGTATAAATTTAACAAAAAATCTTCCAGACATATACACTAACAACTACAAATATCATTGAAAGAAATTAAAGAAGGCCTAAATCATTAGACGTACTGTGTTCATGAATTGAATGATTTAATATTGTTAAGATCGCAATACTCATCAAATTGATCTACACATTTAGTGCAAGTCCTATCAAAATTTCAGCTGGCCATTTTGCACAAATGGATAAAGTGATCCTAAAATCCATGTAGAAATAGAAAGGACCAGAATAACAAAAAATCTTGGCAAAGACAATTTTTAAAAAATTTTAAAGATTACTACAAAGCTACAGTAATGAAGACAGAGTGGTAGTGACATAAAGATAGACATGTGCATCAATAGAATAGAACAGAGTTCAGAAATAAGCTTAGATATTTATGGTTAATTGATATTTCACAATGATTCAATGAGGGAAATAATAGTTTTTTGAATACATGGTGTTGAGACTACTTGATATTCACATACAAAAGAATAAAACAGATGGAATATATCTATATAATAAAGTATTATTCGGTCATGAAAGGGAATGAAGTACTTATACATGCTACAATATGGATGAACCTTGAAAATACTAAGCTAAGTGTAAGAAACTAGTCAAAAAAGACCATATTGCATGATTCTAGTTATATGAAAGGTCTAGAATAGGGAAATTTATAGAGACAGAAAGTAGATTGTGACTTCGTCAAGGTGAGTAGAGTGGGGAATGAAAATGACTACTAATGTGTGTGGGATTTCTTTTCGGTGAGTGATATAAATATTTTAGCATTAGGTTGCACAACTTTGTAAATATACTAAAAATATACTAAACTTGTACACTTTAAAAGAGTTAATTTTATGATATATGAATTATGTTTCACAGTTTGTATTTAAAAAGATGAAATGAAGGAGAAGTGGCTCACAGAACTTTATCTGTTCCTGGTGAAAGTACCATGGTTTTCTGACTCTCCTGCTTTCCTCAAACCCTTGCCATTTTAAAAAAATTCAGTCCTTCTTATGTTTTCCTGAAAATCTCTACCTCTTGTGCTTTGGTATCTATGTTAGGGTATGACTGTAGGTCTACTTGAACTTTATTCCCAAGGCTCTGCGATTATTTATAAGCCTCTTGAGTGTTATGCCACCTGGTCATCTGGGCTCCATTTGACTGTGTGGAAAGAGTCAGGTAGACCTGTATAACCCGTTTCCTTTTATGAGTTAGTTCACCCAGTTTGAAACGTGATTTTCTTTACAATATCTTCTCCTCATTGTAAGGATTAAATGAGATAATGGGTTTTAAGAATCTGTCACAGTGCCAGACCTGATGTAGGCTTTGGTTAATGAATGTTAACTTCCTCCCTATTTCTTTCCCTCTATTAAAAAAAAATAGTTTTTAAAAGCCTATTCCTGAGAGGTCAGAGGTCACTCAGTTCTGTCCTAGTATTTGTCCAGCAACAGATTGGTTGCGTATAGCAATAAACTATGGGTGAGGTTTGTTCTTTTTTCTTTACTCTGTGTGTCCCCTGCTGTGCCTCTTGTACCTGGCACATTTGTACGTGCTCAATGTATTTGGATTTTCCAGGAGACAACACAAAGCTGTTTATGTGAATTTCTCAGCATTGTGCTGAGAGAATTGCAGAGTGTCAGCTTTAGTCTGTGACAAACAAGCATTGTTAGTGCTGCTTTGAATACTGTGTGACTTTCCAGTTGTGCTGAACAGCTGAGAACTTAATTAAATCTCATACTCGACAATTGTTAAGATATGAGTCCTTCATCTACCTTAAATCTTTTCAAAAAACTTTTGCTTTACAGCTAAACCTTTCAGAAATTTCCTCCCATCTTTAATACCAGCTTTTAAAATGCAGTAATAAAATGATTAAATAATACAAAAGAATTCCTTCAAAGAGACAATTCCAGGTTTCTACTTTGTTGGAAATGTTTTACTTACTATGGGCTGTGTAAATGCATTGTGCATTAACTTTTCCATGGCATATAATTAGTTTACTCTTGTGTTCCCTCTTCAGTTTTAAAAAAAAATTGGAATGAGTGGTTAACGTATGTGAAAAATATTGGAGGGAAGTATCTACTGCACTGGTCCTTTTTTTTTTTTTTTGAGTTGGAATCTCACTGTGTCGCCCAGACTGGAGTGCAGTGGCTGCCTCCCGGACACCGCAGCCTCGACCTGCTGGGGATCCAATGATCCTTCTGCCTCAGCCTTCCGAGTAGCTGGAATTACAGGCATGCGCTACCACGCCCAGCTGATTTTTTAATTTATTTTAGAGATGAGGTCTCGCCAAGTTGCCCAGGCGGGTCTCGAACCCACGGGCTCAGGCAATCCACACACCTCAGCCTCCCAAAGGCGCGGGATTACAGGCTGATGCACAGGTCCTTTTTAAGTATCATTCTCTGAGCAGTAGCTTGTATAGCCTTCAACTGTACCAATAGGAGCTGTCCTATCTGTAGGTGAAGTGACTTGGGGTTATTATATTTCATGAAGTTGAAACTGCTAAGACTAATGTAAAAGCAAATTCTTTGTTGTTTGTTTTTTTTTCCCGCCGGGGAGAAGTGGGATTGACCACCTGAAAATTGACAGTGTCTCCCTTCATTCCCTTCTCTCACCAGACAGAATGAAAACCACAGGATTTAATCTATGCCTTCTCTCCCATGTCTAGGAACGGAAAAAGAAATTTGAAAAGGATGGTGAAAGATTTTATTCTTTGCTGGACCGGCACTTACATCTGTCTTCCAAAAAGAAAGAATCTCAGTTACAAGAGGTATGTTCAAAAAGCCCACTCCTCCTTCCATTGCCAGCTGTGCCTTGGAAATAAACAGTGGCAGTTTCCTATTTCAAGGCTTTCCCCATACACTGTCTCAGCAGGGAACCTCATGTGATAGTAGTTCTTGCAGTGCAGATTGTGGCCTGGTACTTAGGAGCTCTGAGTTCTCAAGCTTGCTTCTCCATTAACTCATGGTATGACCTTGGATAAGATATTTTTTTCTTGACATCAGTTCCCCTATCTGTAAGAAGAGGAATGCTAGCTGGGCTCGGTGGCTCAGCCTGTAATCCCGCGCCTTTGGGAGGCTGAGGTGAGTGGATTGCCTGAGCCCGCGGGTTCGAGACCCACCTGGGCAACTTGGCGAGACCTCATCTCTACAAACAAATTAAAAAATTAGCCGGGCGTGGTAGCACGTGCTTGTAGTTCCAGCTGCTCGGAAGGCTGAGGCGGAAGGATCACTGGAGCCCAGCAGGCGAGGCTGCGGTGGCTGGGAGCGTCCACTGCACTCCAGTCTGAGTGACAGAATGAGACTCCAACTCAAAAAAAAGAAGAGGAATGCTACTCCATGATATCCGGAGTTCCTTTCGATTCCAAGTCTCTAATTACAGATTCTGCATGAGGATAGAGTTAAACTAGTATTATATTTGGTACATCAGGAACAGATCTTCTACTTTTTCTCCCAGAGTTATTACATAGTCCCCTCTTCCCCCTTCTTTGGTCCTGTCCTGAGACTAGCACTTACATGGGAGTTGTAGTGACTTCAGTTCAAGTAAGGTACTAATTTGGAGTGCCTACTGCATGCCAGGTACTATGCTGCGCAAAGCAGGACTATAGACACAATAAGACATGCTTCCTGCCCTTCTCCAGCTTACAATTGGAATACGAAGTAAGAATACATGTAATACTTACATAAGTAGAATTTTTTTATAAGCTATAATATGTATGTGTATTTTGTGCTTTTGTGGGGGGGTGTGAAAGTGGATAGTAGAAGATTGACATTTGGATGTAGGGAATTGCCTTTGTGGAAGGATGTTGCCTTTCCAATTTGAGGCAGACATTCAAAAATAGGTCAAGTGTTTGACAGGTATGAATGCAAAAATGGACCTTTCAAATGGAAGCCAATGACTCCAAGGATGGAAAACATGGAGGACATTTGGGAAATGGTTTGTCTCGAATTTGTGTTGCTATCTGAGGGTAGTGTAAGGCAAGATAGGATCAGTCAAGTTGAGGCCATATTGTGGTATACTAGGCTCAGGAATTTGTATTCAATTCTATTGGCTCTGGGAGATCATTGACAGTTTTTTGTCATGCAGGCAACATGAGTAGAAATCTGTTTTAGGAATCTCACACTGACTGAGGTTGTAGGATAAAATTAGATTAGAGAGAGACTAGAAGCAGGATACCCAATTTAGAAACTATTGCAATGAGCTAGGGGAAAATATCTGAGCCAGAAATGTGGTACTACGGCAGAGAAAAAAGGAGTTCACTGATGAAGAATTTTTTAATGTTAGATAAAAGATTCATTAAAAGATGGAGATATTAAGGATTCAAGAATGAAAAGAGATGCCTGATGCAGTAAGATTGCAGACATGAGTTATAAAGGTTCTTTGAAATCATCTTGTCTATGGTCACACAGATTGTGCAGAGCTGCAGCCCATCTCCTGATACTTGGTTTATCATCTGAGGTACTTGAAAGTGATGGGTTAAGTACCTGAGTCGTGGATAAAATTAGTGTTGAAAATGAGGACTACTTTTTTTCCCCCATAAACTGGAATTAATTCTAGGATTGTCTATAATTTTCCTTTGGCCCACTTTTTTTTTTTTGAGTTGGAGTCTCACTCTATCGCCCAGACTGGAGTGCAGTGGCTGCTCCCAGCCACCACAGCCTCGACCTGCTGGGCTCCGGTGATCCTTCCGCCTCAGCCTTCCAAGTAGCTGGAACTACAGGCGCGCGCTATCATCCCCGGCTGATTTTTTAATTTATTGTAGAGATGAGGTCTTGCTGCCTAGGCAGGTTTCGAACCCGCGGGCTCAGGCAATCTACTCACCTTAGCCTCCCAAAGGCACGGGATTACAGGCTGAGCCACCGAGCCCTGCTGATGACCTATCTTTATAAAGCAGCTGTATTATTTTTATTATCCTCACCAGCAATGAATGAGAGCTCCTGTTGCTCCACATCCTTGTTTGCATTTGGCGTTGTCTGTGTTTTGGATTTTACCCATTGTAGTTGGTGTGTAATGGTAATTTATTGCTGTTGCAATTCATAATGTCAAATGACATATGATATTGTGAATATTTTTATTTGCTGAGTTGGCATCTGTCAGTCTTCTCTGGTGAGGTGTGTCTGTTCAGATCTTTTGCCTCTCTCTCTCTCTCTCTCTCTCTCTCTCTCTCTCTCTCTATATATATATATATATATATTTTTTTTTTTTTTTTTTTTTTTGAGTTGGAGGTCTCACTCTGTAGCCCAGACTGGAGTGCAGTGGCTGATCCCGGCCACCGCAGCCTCGACGTGCTGGGCTCTGGTGATCCTTCCAACTCAGCCTTCCAAGTAACCAGAATTACAGGCATGCGCTACCACGCCCGGTTGATTTTTTTTTTTTTTTTAATTTATTGTAGAGATGTGGTCTCACCAAGTTGCCCAGGCGGGTCTCGAATCTGCGGGTTCAGGCAATCCACTCACCTCAGCCTCCCAAAGGTTCGGGATTACAGGCTGAGCCACCGAGCCCGGCTTGCCTATATTTTAATTAGGTTGTATTCTTTAAAAAAAAAAAATTTATCCTAGAAATGTGGTGTTCACGTAAGGATTAACTACAGAAGTAGGCTGCATGCAGGTGAAGTTTGGGCCTCTAACTGGCCCTCATTTCCCTGATTTGGTACCAAGTACCCTCTGTGTTGTTACATGCCTCCTTCTCACTCCCTCCCTCCTATGGCATTGCCCAGCAACTGCCTATCCCTCCCTTATGCTAATACAATTAATGTTCAGGTTCCTCTTATGGGTGAGAACATGCAGTATTAAGTTCTCTGTTTTTGTGATAGATCACAAACTATGATGGTCTCCAACTCCATCCAGTTTACTGCGAAGTCCATGATTTCATTCTTGGTTGTGGTTATGTAATAGTCCATCATGTATATGTACCACATTTTCTTTATCCATTCCACTTTTGATGGGCAGTAGGGTTGGTTCCATATTTTCAATAGTGTGGCTATAAACATGCGTGTGCAGGTATCATTTTTGTAGAACAATTTACGTTCTTCCAGATATATTCCCAAGAAAGGGATTGGTGAATCATATGAAAGGTCAATTTTTAGTTCTTTTAGGTATCACAATACTGCTTTAAATAGAGATTGAACTAGCCTGCACTCCCACCAGAAGTGTAGAAGCATTTTCTTTTCTCTACACCCCTGCCAGCATCTCTTGCTTTTTGATTTATTAATGATGGCCAACCTTACTGGAGTTGGGTAGTATCTCATTGTAGTTTTGATTTGAATTTCTTTGATAATTAGTGAGGATGAGCATTTTTTCATGTATCTGATGCATGCTTGTATATCTTCTTTGAAAAGCGTCTTGAAAAAGTGCTCAGCCTCACTAATCATCGGAGAAATGCCCATTCTTACTCCAGTAAGAGTGGCTATCATTAATAAAACAAACAGCAACAGATGCTGGCGAGGATGCGGAGAAAAAGGAACGCTTCTACACTGCTGGTGGGAATCCAAACTAGTGCGACTTCTTATTTTAAAAGTTAAATACCCTACCTATCACCATATACAAAAATCATCTTTAAATGGATCAAGGACCTAAACGTAAAACCTCAAACTATAAAAATCTTAGAAAATGCAGGAGACACCCTTATGGAAATTGGAACTGGCAACCAATTCCTATTTAGAACCCTAAATGGCCATACCTAAAGTAATAAAATAGACAAGTGGGGCCTCATCACACTAATGAGCTTCTGCAAAGCAAAAGAAACCATCAAGAGAGCAGGAAAACAGCCCACAGAATTGGAAAAAATATTTGCCAACAGTATATCTGACAAACTCATAACATCTAGGATCTAAAAGGTACTCAGATGTGCTGAAAGGAAAAAAAACAAATAGCCCCATCCAAAGTAGGCAAAAGACATGAATAGGCAACTTCTCCAAAGAAGACATACAGGCAGACAACAGACACATGAAAAAGTGCTCAGACTCAAAACCACACTGAGATACCACCTAACCCCAGTAAGAATGGCCATCATTTTAATAAAACAAACAACAACACATGCTGGCAAGTATGCGGAGAGCAAGGAATGCTTCTACACTGCTGGTGGGAATGCAAACTAGTGCAACCTCTTTGGAAGACAGTGTGGCAATTTCTGAAAGAACTAGAAATTGACCTTCCATATGATCCAGCAACTTCCCTATTGGTAATATACCTGGAGGAACTCAAATCATTCTCCAAAAAGATACCTGCACAAGTATGTTTGTTTTAGCTCTATTCACAATATCGAAAACATGGAAACAACTATGCTGCCCATCGAAGCTGGACTGGATTAAAAAAAATGTGGCACATATACACAATGGAATATTATGCAGCCATAAAGAAGGACAAACATGGAGTTCGCAACAACTTGGATGGATTTAGAGTCGATTGTACTCAGTGATCAATCACAGAGACAGAGAACAGAGTACCATATGTTCTCACTCATAAGATGACCTTGAACAATTATCATAATAATATAAAAAAGTGATTGGCAGTAGTGGGAAACTGCCAGTGGGGGAGGGGCACACCTCATCAACAAGGATACCTGCATAATCAACATTTGGATACCTAACCCTGAATTGTACCTTACATATTTAAAATAAAATAATAATAATAATATAGTTTAAAAAGTGAACCAGTAAAATAATTGTGCTTTCTTGCCTCCTATTCTTCCTTTTCTTCCTCTTCCTTCTTTTTATTCCTTGAAGTTGTAATTAATTTGTGCATATCTGTTCATTTGCTCTTTGAATTTATTTATTTATTTACTTTTTTTTTTTTTTTTGGATCAGAGAATCAGTCTCACCCAGGCTGGAGTGCAGCGGCACACTTACAGCTACTGCAACCTTGACCTGCTGGGCTCAGGCTATCCTTCTGCCTCAGCCTTCCAAGTATTGAGGACTACAGGCATGTGCCACCACACCTGGCTGATTTATCATAGAGACGAGGTCTCACCAAGTTCCTGAGACTTGTCTCAAGTCCCTGTGTCAGGCAATCCTCTCACCTCAGCCTCCCAAAGTGCTGGGATTACAGGGGTCATGAGCTATCCCACCTGGCTTGAATTTCTTTCTTTCTTTCTTTTTTTTTTTTGAGTTGGAGTTTCACTCTGTCGCCCAGACTGAAGTGCAGTGGCATGCTCCCAGCCACCACAGCCTCGCCCTACTGGGCTCTGGTGATCCTTCTACCTCAGCCTTCCAAGTAGCCAGAACTACCGGTGCGTACTACCACGCCCGGGTCATGTTTTATTTGTTGTAGCGACGAGGTCTCACCAAGGTGCCCAGGCGGGTTTCGAAACCACGTGCTCAGGCAGTCCACTCGTCTCAGCTCCCTAAAGCACTGGGATTATACGCTGAGCCATCGAGCCCAGCCAAATTTCTTTCTTAAAGGTTATCTATCATTTGTCAAAATAAGTTTTAGTTGTAGGATATCCCAATTGTCAGATTTATTGTTTCTGTTTCCATTAACTTGCTAGACTAGTATAGAAGATTTTATAAAAACTTCTCCCAAATTGTTGTTTAAGTTTTGTTATTTTCCTTGTTTCTCTTTGGTTTTCTTTAATTATGATTACGGTAGTCCCTTACATAGGAACCTTCAAATTATGAGCTTTCAAAGATGTGAACGTGTGTTTGCATGTCCAATCATGTCTGTCTTGCCCTCCATCTTCTATTGCTGATGATCCTTTAGCTCTGCTGTCTCCCACCTCCTCTCCCTCCTCCAGTTAGTAACTCTTTTTGCCTGTTCACTTGATGTCAACTCCTGTATACCAGCTGCTGTACTGTCTTGTATTACTGTACTTTTCAAGGTAGTATACTGTAAGAATAAAAGTGTTTCCTTTGTTTTTTTAAAAAAAGAAAAGCGTCTATGTCTTTTTCCCATTTTTTAATGGGGTTATTCAATTTTTTTTTCCTTTCAGCTTGTCTGAGTTCCTTGTAGAATCCTGTATGTTAGGCCTTTGTCAGATATACAATTAGCAAATATATTTTTTCTACTCTGTGCGTTGTCTCCCTACTTTCTTGATGGTTTCTTTTGCTGTGCAAAAACTTTTCAGTTTGATAAGGTCCTACTTGTCTATCTTATCTTTTGTGGCATTTTAATTTTGGAGATTTGATCAAGAATTTGTTTCCTACTCTGATGTGCATAAGAGTGTTTCCTGGCCGGGCTTGGTGGCTCAGCCTGTAATCCCAGCACTTTGGGAGGCTGAGGTGAGTGGATTGCCTGACCCCGTGAGTTCGAGACCAGCCCGGGCAACTTGGCAAGACCTCATCTCTATGATTTATCAAAAATTAGCCGAGTATGGTGGTCTGACTGTAGTTCCATCTACTTGGAAGGCTGAGGCGAAAGGATTGTCTGAGCCTAGCAGGTTGACACTTGGGTGGCTGTGAGCATACTCCTGTACTCCACCCTGGGCGACGGAGTGACTCCAACTAAAAAAAAAAAAACAGTGTTTTGTATGTTTTCTTCTATAATTCTTATAGTTCAACATTTTGCATTTAGGTACTTGATCCTTTTAGAGCTGATTTTTCTATATGGTGATAGGTAGGGATCCAGTTTCTTTCTTCTGCATGTGGTCAGTGGTTGTTATTGGTAGCTGTTTGGAGGATGAGTTGATTGAGAGACTGCGTTTTTGCTTCCAGAATCCCTGTTCTGTTCTATTGGTCGTTGTGCCTATTCTTGTATCAATACCAGGCTGTTTGGGTACGCTTGGTTTATAGTAAAGTTTAAAGTCTGGAAGTGTGATAACTCCTGCTTGGTTCCTTTTGCTGAGCATTGTTCTAGCTATTCGTCTGCTTTTTAGATCCATATGAATTTCTGTATTGTAATTTCCAGGTCTGAGAAAAATGTTGGTAATGTGATGGGTATTGCACTGAATATGTAAATTGCATTAGGTAGAATGGTCATCTTGACAATATTGATTCTTCTGATCCATGGACATGAAATATTTTCTTATTTGTTTGTGCTATCCTTGATTTCTTTGAGTAGCATTTTGCAAGATCTTTCACTTCTCTGGTTAGGTTAATGCCAAAATATTTTATTTTTTTGTTGGTATTGTCAGTGGGATTTTGCTTTTTATTTGGTTCTCTACCTACTTGTTGCTGGTATATAGAAGTGCAACTGTCTTTTGAACATTGATTTTGTACTCTGATTCTTTACCAACGTCAATTATCAGTACGGGGATGCTTTGGATAGACTCCTGAGGGCTTTCGAGATATAGAATCATATCGCTTGCAAAAAGGTTTAGCTTAACTTCTTCTCTTCCTATTTGTATACCCCTATTTTTCTTCTCTTGTCTGATTGCTCTGGCTAAGATTTCCAACACTATATTGAACAGGAGGGGTGAGAGTGAGTATCCTTATCTTGTTCCTTTTCTTAGGGGGAATGCTTCCAGTTTCTTGGCATTGAGCAAAATGTTGGCTGTGGGTTTATCTTAGATGCCTCTTACTGTTTTGAAGAATATTCCTTCTATGCCTAGGTGCTCAAGGGTTGCTGAATTTTGTTGAATGCTTTTTCTGCGTCTAATGATATAATATGTAGTTTTTATTTTTATTTATTTATATTTTTTAATGTTTTTTTTTGAGTTGGAGTCTCACTCTGTCACCCAGACTGGAGTGCAGTGGCTGCTTTCAGTCACCGCAGCCTTGACCTGCTTGGGTCTGGTGATCCTTCTGCCTCAGCCTTCCAAGTAGCTGGAACTACAGGGGCGTGCTACCATGCCCGGGTCATTTTGATTTATTGTAGAGATGAGGTCTCGCCAAGTTGCCCAGGCCGGTCTCGAACCCGCGGGCTCAGGCAGTCCACTCACCTCAGCCTCCCAAAGGCGCAGGATTACAGGCTGAGCCACCAAACCTGGCTTATCATGTAGTTTTTAGTTTTATATTTGGTTATTTCATTTTAAGATGTGGCGTACAATTCAGTATTAGGTATATGAGTCAACATTGCACAGGTTAAGTTTGGGCTTTCCATTATTCCCCAGTTTGCCTGGTTTGAGATCAGGTACCCTTACTGATGTTGTTTCTATCACCCCCCTGCCCTGACAGTATCCCTACTGCCATTCCCTCTCTTAGAGTATTTTGATAAATGTTCAGGGCCCACTTATGAGTGAGAATGTGTGGTACTCTGTTGTTTGTTTCTGTGATAGATCCCTGCGTATGATAGGTTCTTAATCCATCCAAGTTGCTCTGAAGTCCATATGTTTGTCTTCCTTTATGGCTGTGTAATATTTCGTTGTGTATACGACCACATTTTTTTTTTTTTTTTTTGAGTTGGAGTCTCACT
>NW_007200445.1:1971-3171 GCF_000164805.1 Carlito syrichta | reverse complement strand
AATTCACTCACCTCGGCCTCCCAAGGTGCGGGATTACAGGCTGAGCCACCGAGCCCGGCTGACCACATTTTGTATATCCAGTCCAGTTTCGATGGGTAGCACGGTTAGTTCCATGTTTTTGCTATTGTGAATAGTGCTGCAATGAACATGTATGTGCAGGTATCTTTTTTGTAGAATGATCTGAGTTTCTTCGGGTATATTCCTAGTAGGAGGATTGCTGGTCCTATGGATGGTAAAATTCTAGTTCTTTTAGAAATCACCTCATTGTTTTCCATAGAAGTTGAACTAGTTTCCTTTCCCACCAGCAGTATAGAAGCCTTCCTTTTTCTCCTCATCCTCCTCACCAGCATCTGTTGTTGTTTGTTTTATTATTGATGGCCATTCTTACTGGGGTTAGGTGGTATCTCAATGTGGTTTTGATCTCCATGTCTCTGATGATGAGTGAAGTAGAGCACTTTTTCATGTGTCTGTTGGCTGCCTGTATATCTTCTTTTGAGAAGTGTCTATTCATGTCTTTTGCCCACTTTTTTTTATAATCAATATTTTTTAGTATGATATTGTGGGGTACAGTTAAGGGTTAGGTATACAAATATGCTTTGTTTAGGCACCCTTGTTGATAAGAGGTGTCTCCCCATCCCCAGACAGATATTTACTACCGTTAATCCCATCTCCCTTCCCCTCCCCCCATAGTTTCCCACCACTGTCAGTCATTTTCGTATAGTATTATGTTGGATGTTCAAGGTCCACTACATGAGTGAGAACATGTGATACTCTGATAGTTGTTTCTGTGAGAGATCACTCAGTATTATACACTCTAGTTCCATCCAGGTTGCTGCAATATTCATGATTTTGTTCTTTTTTATGGCTGCATAGTATTCCATCGTGTATATGTACCACATTTTTTTAATCCAGTCCTTTTTTGTTGTACATCATGGTTGCTTCCAGGTTCTTGCTATTATAAACAATGCTGCGATAAACATATGTGTAGGTATCTTTTTTATAGAGTGATTTGAGTTCTTGAGTGATTTGAGTATATTCCCAGTAGGGGGATTGCCGGTTCATATGGGAGGTCAATATTTAGAGCTTTTAGGAATCGCCATACTGTTTTCCACAGAGGTTGCACTAGTTTGTGCTCCCATGAACAGTGTAGAAGTGTTCCCTTTTCGCCACACCCTCTCCAGCAACTATTATTTTTTGAGT
>NW_007200445.1:0-1274 GCF_000164805.1 Carlito syrichta | reverse complement strand
GGTTTACTCCCTGAAATAAAATGTGGTTAGCAGAGGGAAGAGAATGGAGCAGACAGTGGGGGGAATAGGGGTGTAGAGAGAGAGAGGAGTAGGGGGTAAACAGACGAGTGTACCAACAAATGGCGAGAGAGACCTAAACTGAAACAGATAAAAACGATAAACCACGGCTACAGACTAACCAACTCCCATAGGAAAGAAAAATAAAATATACAATGATGCTAAAATAAAGGGTAACCAACCACCTCATTGGTATAATGTTCCTCTATACAAAGATATGGTTTACAGATTGTAGGAAAGAGAAGAAAAGGAAGAGGAAAAGGAGTAAAAACGAACAAAACATTAGGAATAGAATTAAGTTATTCAACTAGCAGAACCAATCGAGCACACTCTGAGACTTTTCGTTTAAGTCCAGTGTCCTTTCAGCTCTGATTTCTAACTATCTTTTCAAGCTGGTAAATTAGTTCACAGTTAGGGTCAGTTGCCCCCGGCCTGCTGTGAAGGACAGTTCGGATCACCCTCAGTTCATCATTCAAATCTGGCCTCTTTCTGTTTTTCAAGCTTGTTTCCCCCGTTTCGGTGTTGTTAACTTGAGTCGCCAGCAGGTGGTGCTAACTCAGCTGCTCTCCCCAGAGGGGGTGGAGCCAGACTGGAGTCTGGCCGAGGCTGGAGCAGGACCTCAAGGTGGCAGCAGAGGTCGCAGCGATCCCAGCCGATCTTGCCTGTAGGGGCTTGAAGAACTGAAGTCGTGGATCACCTCAGGCATGCATGGGTGGCACAATGCGCTATGGCCGCCACGGAGGTCGCGGTGGCGCTGCGGCTGCAGTGGCTGTCCAGACCGCTGCGATGCCTCAGCAGTGGTGACCACTGAGCTCCATGTGAAGGGCAGGCTTCCCACGTTGGGACCTTCAGGCCCCAGGGAGAGAGCCAGAGACCTTCTACGTTCTCCTTTGCAGAGGGTTTTATAGACCAGGCTGCCCCATCGCCATCTTGCCAGAAGTTTTGCCCACTTTTTTTTTTTTTTTGAATTGGAATCTTACTCTGTCACCCAGACTGGAGTGCAGCGAACCACTCCCGGCCACCGCAGCCTCGACCTGCTGGGCTCCGGTGATCCTTCCGCCTCCGAGTAGCCGGAATTATAGGCATGCGCTACCAGGCCCAGCTGATTTTTTGATTTATTATAGAGATGAGGTCTCGCCAAGTTGCCCAGGTGGGTCTCGAACCTGCGGGCTCAGGCAATCCACTCATCTCAGCCTCCCAAAGGTGCGGGATACAGG
>NW_007200444.1:0-345 GCF_000164805.1 Carlito syrichta | reverse complement strand
TAAGTCAAGTGACTAGCCACCTGGCAAGCTATTGATGTCAGCTAGTTAAGTCAGCTGTCTGTCCAGCTGACTAGTAAAGTCAGGCAGTTGAGTCAGCTGGCTAGTCAACTGGCTTACTGGTTAAGTCAGTTAATTAATTCAAGTGGCTTGCCAATTGGTTAGCTAGTTAGCTAGCTAGTTAAACTAGCTGGGTAGCCAGTTAGCTACCTGGTGAAGCCAGTTAGTTAAATCAGCTGTCTACCAAGCCTGCTAGCTAGGTAACTAGATAAGTCAACTGGCTAGCCAGCTGGCTAGCTAAAGTCAGCAAGTTAAGTCAGCATGCTAGCCAGTTGGCCAACTTGTTAA
>NW_007200443.1:0-816 GCF_000164805.1 Carlito syrichta | reverse complement strand
GGCAGCCCCAGTTCTGCGTTTTTTCAGGCTGCCGGGGAAGTCCCGTCCCCGCACCCCGAATCCGGGGCCTTCCTCCCATGGGAGGGCAGCGGGCCGGGGGGGGGGGAATAACGGTCGCAGGATATTGTCGCTGCGCGGGACACCCCGCGAGCCCCTCCCAGCGTCCCGCACGCCGACGCGGGTGCCTCCTAGTTACCGTGGTCCCGTGGCCCCGCCCTGCCCTGCCCTGCCGCCCCTTGCGGGGGGCATCGGCGAGCTGCCAGAGGGGAGTCCTGGGTGTCCTTTTCCTGGGCGGCCCGAAAGGAGTGGCAGAGGGCGAGCTCAAACTACGGCGTGCGGCCGGCAGGGGGCGCCATTATCCGGGCGGGAGGTCTCCCATCCGAGCACTCACCCAGAGGGACCCTGCTTAGCTCCCCAGCCTGTGGGCGGGGGTCTTCCTCAGCCCGGGCGCCACGAAGCGCCCTGCTCGCGGCGTCCACGATGCGCGCCTTCAGGAAGCTGCAGGGCGGCGAGGCCCCCCAGGGCCCCGGGACGCCGGCCAGCAGGGCGGCTCGGGAGACAGGCGTGCGGGACCTCCCTAGGAAGAGTCGCAGCCGAGCCCTGCGGAAGACCGACAGCCTCCCACTTGTCTGCCGGCAGCCGAAAGCCCTACTCCGCGGCCGGCCCCACCCCGAAGGGCACACACGTACACAGGCACGCTGTCAGGCACGCACCCAGAGACCCGGAGGGCGAATCCTACCCGGGGAGAGACACAGAGAGAGGCGGAAAAGCAGGACAGAAAAAATGAGACGACGGGACAGAGCGTCAGACACACAG
>NW_007200442.1:0-365 GCF_000164805.1 Carlito syrichta | reverse complement strand
AGCTAGCCAGCTTCTATCTCAGCTGACTTAATTAGGTGATGTAACTAGCTAGCCAGCTGGCTAGACAGCTGACATAACTAGCTAGCTACCTAGATAGCAAGCTGGTTAGCCAGTTGTCATTTCTTTCTGACTTAACTTGCCAGCCAGCTGGCCTTCCTGCTGACTTAATTGCCTAGCTAGCTAGCTAGCCAACTGACTTAAATAGCTGAAATAACTAGTGAGCAAGCTGGCTACCCATCTAACGTAACCAGCTTTTTAATTAGCTAACCAGCTTACTAGACAACTGTCATCACCTGGTGACTTAACTAGCTAACCAGTTGGTTGACCAGCTGACTAAACTAGCTGATTTTACTAGCTGGCCAGCT
>NW_007200441.1:0-629 GCF_000164805.1 Carlito syrichta | reverse complement strand
CTTTCTAGCAGAAAAGGGATATCGGGTATCCCCTCAAAAAGTCCAACTGTCTGCCACACATGTCACATATCTGGGGGTAGCCATCTCACACCGACAAAAGGCCATAACAACAGACTGAAAAACCCTTATCCAATCCCTAAATATACCCAAGACTTTATAAAGAGTAAATCCAATCATTTTGGGGGCTGGCTGGATACTTTCGGGCATGGATTCCCAACTTTGCCCTACTTGTGAAGCCACTCTATACTCTCATGAAGGGAGACCCCAGTGAGCCACTCCTAACATCCTCCTCCATCAAACAACCTTTTATTGCCCTCCAGCAAGCCCTCATAAAGGCCCCCGCTCTCCATCTACTGGATAGACACCGACCTTTCATCTTGTATGTGCACGAAAACAAAGGGGTGGCCCTGGGAGTCCTAGGGCAACTTTATGGACAGGCTTTTGCCCCGGTGGCCTATCTCTCAAAACAGTTAGACCACACCGTCCAGGGCTGGGCCCCATGTCTGTGATCGCTGTCTGCCACCCACATGCTGGTGTGCGAATCCAAAAAACTCACCTTCGGGACCCCTATCACAGTAACCTCCCCCCACCATCTACAGTACCTCCTAAGCTACAAAGGCCTTCAAACG
>NW_007200440.1:0-760 GCF_000164805.1 Carlito syrichta | reverse complement strand
GCCCCATCCCAATAGGCCAGTGGAAGGAGCAGGGGAGACAGGTATGTCAGATGTCACGATCCTCGCATTGTGTAGGTGGTACCAACACCAGTCATGATCCCGAGTGCCATTGACATCGCAAGGTACTTATTTCCATCTTGACTTTATGTAAGTAACTTTGCTCAATGTGCTCAGTCAAATGAGATGTGTTAGTGCCCCCATTTCAAGGATGAGGGAATTGAGACCCAGAGAGGTCGACAGGCTGGCCCCAGGTCACACAGCACAGAGCTGCTGGTTAATACAACCCCTACCAACTCAAGAGACACGTGGGCATGCTGTGAAGGGAGTGAGACCAAACAACGCCAAAACCCAAAGATTCCAGGGCAAGACCAGAGAGGAAGAAGGCCCATCCTGGCTGGCGCTGTGCTGCCTACTTGGCCACAATTCTCCAGACAGATGATCCATCACCCGCATGTAGAAAGAGTGACACTCCTTTCTACTGGGACAAGCCTGATGTCCGGGCTCCAGGCTTGCCCGAATCTCTCAGCAGAAGCCCTTGAAGAGCTGTAGCCTTCTGTGGACTCCTGCCTCCATCCCTGCTGCCTTCACTTACTGTGAAGGGCTCCGGGAGAGTGGCGATGCAGACACAGGGTTACCGGGCAGGATTTCATGAACAGGGGAAGATCAAGGTACAGGTTCCACAACCACCTTGTTAGGCCCAGAGGCTTCAGATTGGGGTGCACGGACCCAGTCCAACTGGAACCAGCTCAGTATAATGCAG
>NW_007200439.1:0-447 GCF_000164805.1 Carlito syrichta | reverse complement strand
CGAGAGAGATGAAGGGGAAGAGGAAGCCCTTAGGGTCTGTGGTGGTCATAAAAGGTGGTCATAAAAGGTCGTAAAGGCCGAGGTGAGTGTGTTCCCCCTCGCCCAGGGACCGGAGGGGGGGGGTTAAAGTCTTTCCCTCCAGAGTTTCCTGGAAAGTTTTTACTCCCTTGTTTGGGGGAGGGGAACTTACCTATCCAACAGTCGTTGATGGATGCATTTTATGCATTCAAAACAGTGGGATGGTCCAGGAGGGATGGAGTGGCTACAGGCGCTGGGTCGGGGCTCTCGCCCACGGGAATACACCCAAACAGAGGCGAGAGAAGACCCATCCGAGTCGTGGCACCAATGAAAGAAGTTTTGGGGGGCGCCCAGTAATGACTCCACGCTGTCTGAACTGAGAGATTTATTAAAGGGGCAGTTACACGAAGGGACTGTAACTGAGGAAGG
>NW_007200438.1:0-321 GCF_000164805.1 Carlito syrichta | reverse complement strand
AGAAATATCCATCCTAAACATATATGCACCGAACATAGGAGCACCAACTTTCATAAAGCACCTCCTAGGTAAACTAAAAAAAGATATCCACTACAATATCATCATACCTGGGGACTTTAATACCCCACTCACAACCCTAGACAGATCATCAGGACAAAAAATCAACAACAAGATCCAAAACCTCAATGTGACTCTTGATCAAATGAACTTAACTGATACCTACAGAACACTCCATCCAAAGACCACAGAATACACATTCTGCTCATCACCACATGGAACATACTCTAAGATCGACCACATACTTGGCCATAAATCAAGCAT
>NW_007200437.1:0-380 GCF_000164805.1 Carlito syrichta | reverse complement strand
AGAATTACCCAAGCAGAAGAAAGAATCTCAGAGCTTGAGGACCAGAATATAGAACTAAACCAAACTCTCAAAAGCACAGAAAACAAGCTCAAAAAGACAGAAAAAAAGCTTCAAGAGATGAGCGATTACTTCAAGAGACAGAACCTAAGAGTAATTGAATTTCCTGAGGCAGAAAGAGAGACAGAGAACACACTGGAACAAACCTTCCATGAGATCATTCAAGAGAACTTCCATTATCTAATCAATGATGTAAAAATTCAAACACAAGAGTTTCAGAGAGACCCTACAAGACAACAAATGAGAAGATCATCTCCTAGACACATAATAATTTGCCTAAACAAAGTAGGCATAAAAGAAAAAATCCTAAAGGCAGCAAGAGA
>NW_007200436.1:0-321 GCF_000164805.1 Carlito syrichta | reverse complement strand
TTTTGAGGTTGGAGTGTAGGCTGCAATCTGTACTTTTTGCAGTTTTGAGGTTTAATTGAGAGGGAAGCTGTGGTTCAGAGTGTGTATCCTGTTTCTAGCATCCACAAACAGGTGTATGAGCACACTGGAACCTATTTCCCTCTGCCTTACGATTTGTCTATTCAGCAGTATGTAGTCTTGGTTCCTAGATTAAAATGGTAGTATAAAAGAGGAAAATAATGGAGGAAGGGGGAGTCAATAGGAAGTTAGGGACAGAGAAGAGCGAGAGGGAAAACAGACATACATACCAACTATCAGGTGAGAAAGAGACACAAGGCCAGA
>NW_007200435.1:0-734 GCF_000164805.1 Carlito syrichta | reverse complement strand
CGCTGGCTATCTAGCTGACATAACTAGCTAGGAAACAAGCTATTTAATTCTCTAGCTTGCTGACTTAATAGCTAGCTATCTGGCTAGTTAGTTGGCTAAATGACTTAAATATCTAGCTGACTAGCTAGCTGACTAGCTAGTTGACTTAACTAGCTAGCGGACTAGCAAGCTAACTAGCTAGTTGAATTCAAAAGCTTACTGAATGTTTAGCTGACTTGCTAGCTGACTTAACAAGCTAGCTGGCTAGCTACTTGACTTAACTGGTTGACTGGCAACTGGGCTGGATAGCTGTCCAGCCAGCTGACTTAACTAGCTAGTTAACTGATTATCAACATGGTTATAAATCTGACTTAACTAGCTAGATATCTGGCTGGCTATCTGGCCAGTTGGCTGGAGAGCTGGCTAGTGGGCTGACCAGCTGGCTAGCCAGCCAACTCAAATAGCCATCCCACTGGCTGGATGGTTGGATAGCCAGCTGGCTTATCTAGAGGGTCACCTATCATGCCAGACTGCTAACCAGTCAGCTTAACTTGTCAGGCACCTAGTTAGCTGGCTGGCTAGCAAGCTGACATAACTAGCTGACTTAACTATATAGCCATCCTGCTAGCCAGTTGGCTTAACTAGCTAGCCACGTAGTTAGCCAGCTGGCTAGCCAGCTCACTTAACTCGCTGAATTAACTAGCTAGCTAGCTGGCTAGCCAGCTGACTTAATTGCCTAGCTACCCTTCCTAGAC